>NW_022984784.1:924045-975203 GCF_010094145.1 Didymella exigua CBS 183.55
TCTCCATCTCCATCTCCATCTCCATCTCCATCTCCATCTCCACCTCCACCTCCACCTCCATCTCCATCTCCATCTCCACCTCCATCTCCATCTCCATCTCCACCTCCATCTCCATCTCCACCTCCAGCATCACACCAGTCACAATAACCCCTAACAAGTCCACGGCACGAACGGTTCCCAGCTACCACCCGCACATCGGCATTCGGGAAGAGAACCGAGATATATCCTCCAGTGCATCCACAACGCCCGGAACCGTAGCGATGGCGTGCAACAGCCGCGCTCTGTGCGCGATTCAACGCACTGTCGCCCGCGGTCATATCCTGGACGACTGAAACGAGGATCTATTCAATGCCTGTGATGGACATCTGAGCCGCGTCTGGAATGCGGGGGCGGCAGGGTTGCGCGTTAGAACTGGTGCCCGCGTCCCCCCGGATGGTGGGTGTGTCTGCGACTGGTGTCGAAGAAGACTATTACACTGTGGAAGAGCTGGCCCTGTGCCGAGTGCTTCGAGATGCCATAGGACTTTCGTCAGCGGACAGTGGGTCACGACACGCGGCTTGGTCGGGTTCGGTGGGACGGGCAAACATGCGTGGTTTGAATGGTGGATTTACGCCATTGTTTGTATGCAGCTATGTTCGACTCGTAGTTCAAGGTGATTAGCATGTTTGAAACCAGCACGTCGCGTCTCAGGCCGTCATTTCGCGTTCCCCCCGTCCTGCACCGCCATCCCTGCGGCTGCCCAGTGTGGTGACGCGTGCCATAAGACTCGGCTCCGCCCGCGCTCTGTCCATCTTCGCATGCCAATCCGCCTCGGCCTTTGCAGCGTTGCGCTTCGCTCGCGCAGTGTTCCAGCGCATGAAGTAGCAGCACGCGGGGAAAAGGAGGGTGTCGATGGCGACCCACGCGAATAGGACGCCGAAGTTGCGGCCGACATGGGATTGCTGGAGGTCGAACAGCGTGGAGCGTGTGAGCTCAACGACTACGTTGTGTCAGTGGTTCAGCTTGCAGAAGGGACCAGGAGTTGGGGGCTTACTGTTGTGCATTGGCCACGCATAGCCCCACTTGTAGAAGCCTGGCGCGAGATCGAGCGCGTAGAAGCCCGTCGCGACGTTGCTGATGACCCAGAAGATGAGCCAGAGTGCGGTCCAGGGCGTGCCGAGCAGCATGGCCATGTTCTCGCTCGCCAGGCCGAACGCAATCATGCCCACCCAGTTGCCCATCCAGTACACGACGAATGTACCGTGCCTGTATGCATTGGCGTTATTGGCTGGCCAGACGTGACTTGCTGGCTGATTGGACATGGGCATGAGGAACGCCAGGCTGACGAAGCTGTATACCAGGGAGAGGAAGAAGTAGCTCATGACGGTGGCGATGTAGCGCCAGGCGATGAGGTGGTGGAAGAGGAGCGGTGGATGGCCCTTTGGCGAGAGGTACTTCATGTGGATCGGCAGGAAGAAGGTAAAGCTGAAGAAGGAGATGATGATCAGGTAAATCAGGCCGATGCTGACTGCGGGTGTGGCGATTGGCGGGCCAAAGGGACGCAAGTCGTAGGTTGTGAATTCGATGCCAGGGGACAATGCGTGCGGCGCGTCATTGATGCGGAGATTTGGCAAGTCGTCTTGGAGATGGAGGATCCATGAAGCACCAAATGTGGAGACGACACGTTTCTGGAGCGTAGTCAGGCTTGGGACAATGTCCGATGATGCTACTGTCTGGTCACGGGCTGTGCTGTAGATGACCTGACACGCTCCAGCGGGATCGTAGCTAGCGTTGCCCTGTCTGATGGCGGAGTCCAAGAGCGCAGTCGCATTGGCGTTGATGACTACTGCAGCCCAGACGTGCATGTCATACACGGCTTCTCGAACTTTGAGTGGGTCGTTGTCAAAGTCCTCGGGCGATATGAGGGTGTACGTCGGCATGCTGCCGCCTGCTGCTGTCATATTGTGGATCGCTCTGGTGACAAAAGGGCCAACGAATGGAGTCACGTCAGTGTATGGCGCGATTTGGCCGTCGAAGTCGACCACGAGGATCCTGAGGTGCTTCACGTTGTCGGTTTGGCGGAATAGGGCGCCCCAGAAGAGGCACAGGAGAGCCATGATGGCGACTGCCAGGATGAGGTCTGGACACGGTCAGTCTAGGCATTCTTGAAGCTCGTGTGATCGCTTACTCGTTCGAAGCCACAGCTTGAGCACATGTAGTCGCACGCCAGCCTGGCGGGTCAGCTTGACGATATCTGAACCTGAGCAGATCTTACCATCTGCCAGTGCCAAAAGCCAACCGCAGGCTGTGGGACGGCACTACTCCTGCGTCTCGATCGCTGGGTGTTGATCTTGGACAGAGCCGGGGTGATGCCACGCGAGTGTTGTGTCTCTGCCTTCTCGATAGCCAATGCATCGTTAACGGGCCCCTCTTGCGGTGGGCTCTCAGGCTCGCTCTCAGTGCCAGTAGTGTCGCTGTCGCTGTCGCTGCCGTACGGCCACTGTTCACGCTCATAGTGGGGTGCAATCTGGCAGCCGAGAGAAGGCTCTGGCATGTTGGCTGGTACTAGATTAGAGCGAGCTGTAGTCGAGGAACTGAACGAGGAGCGTCACGCTCAAGGCTGGGAGATGGTGGAAGCTCGAAAGGCTTGCATTCTGCGATCAGTCTCCTCTTGAGTGCCCTGAGCTGGGCGTACCGCCATGTCGCTGACTGATGCTGCGGTGATGCTGCGGTGATGCTGCGGTGATGCTGCGGTGATGCAGCTAGCGGAAGGAAAGAGCGATGATTGGGCCGTGAGTGGGTGCCACACATTAGTCAGACATGCAGGTGAATGCTAAGCTTTACACACGACTGGGCTGGTTCGTGATCTGCGTAGGGATGTACAAAATAAAGTTGATGCTACGAGATGACCACGACACAGCAGCGCCCAGGACAAGGCAATGTTTTCACAGCGAAGCAAGGTGGGCGTGTGCAGAGCTATATCGAGGGCCATTGCAGGCTGCGATGGTGTATAACAAGGCCAAACCGTGGCGATGGATGCATGCATGCTGTGTGGAGGTGAAAGTTAAAACGTCACGGCTGTCAAGTGATTATGTCAGCGCCTGAATTGTCAACACGGGACTTCGCGCGCGAAGCGTCTTCACACACGATGACTCGCCATGACGCGACACAGCAGCAATTCGTCGTTGTCACGGCGCTCGCATAGCTTCTGTCTGCCTGCGCTGTTGGAAACGCGCACACGACGTTGCCGAGCATGTCGGCGAGAGGTCCTCGTGGTCGCGGTCGCGGTCGCGGTCGCGGCAGGACGATGATTGTAAGACTGCGTGCATGTACGGCGTGGCGTGGCTCTCATGCTGACGCGTGTAGTGGCAATGGGAGACGTACGCGCCCCCGCCGGCCATCTACGACAACATCTGGCATCTTCGCCAGGCGCCCGTCGCAGTCACGCCCGCGGCGCCCTCCGACTGCCCCTTGCCCGACGCCCGCACGCGCATCCTGGAGCGCCGCCAGACCGAGGACGGCATCGGGCGCAACTTCTACCTGGTCGAGGTGATCCGAGACGGCACTGCGGTGCAGACGGTGCAGACGGTGGACGCGAGCCGCATTCTGCACTATGTGAGCCCGCGCGAGCTGGAGCGCTTCGAGAACGAGCAGTTCCGCATCGAGGCTGAGGCGCAGGCCGTGGCTGACAGGGTGGAAGCGGAGGAGCAGGTCAGGCGCCGCATGGCCACGAACGCGCGCGTCGCCGGCAGTGGGCGCGGGCGAGGCAGCCGCATGCTGGGCGGGTTGGTCGTCGACTCGGCGCTGCCCACGGCGCGGGGACGCGGGCGAGGGCGAGGGCGAACGAGAGGAAGGGTTGGCCGGCGAGCGAGGGGCGGACGAGGCGGAGGAGACGGGCTGGTCTCGTCTCCTCGCGAGATGCAGCAAGACCAGACGCTGTCGACGCCGCTCGAGGAGACGGACGAGACTGTCAGCGCAGACGAGGACCGAATGTCCCAACCTGTGTCGCCCAATCTCATGCGCTCGGCCTTTGTCGCCAACAGCGCCCTACCGCTGTCACCAGCGCAGCGACGCGGCCATCTCGAAGTGCCAGACATATCTGAAGACTGTCAATCAGTGCACTTTCAAGACGCTCAGTCGGTCCAATCCGAAGCCGCTCAGTCAATCGACTCGGACGACGGCGATGGACACCGCGGCAAGCGCCGCAGGACAGAAAGCATTCCACCAGCCGGCCATTTAATGCTGCAAGAGCCAGCAGCTGACGTCGAAGACGACCACGACGTCGAAGACGACCACGACACCAAAGACGACCACGACTCCAAAGACGACCACGACACCAAAGACGACCACGACGCCAAAGACGACCACGACGCCGAAGAGTACGTTGTCGAGGCCATCTTCGAGCATTTCCTCGACGAACACGGGCGCAAGCTCTATCTCGTCAAGTGGGACGGATACGAGGACAGACACGACTGGCTGCCGGAGGAGGATCTCCAAGGCGCTGCGGAAATGGTGCGTGACTACAATGAACGCGTCAAGCGCCGAGCAGAATAGCATCAAGATACCACCGATCGATCACGCGGATGCAGTGTGAGGCAGACTGCCCGTTAGAGGATTTAAATCCGGTTATTACTCCCCACATTACAGCAACTTGGATACACCAACCTTGAAAACATTTTAGTCTATATTTCCTGCCGCAACTATACTCCTGCCCCCCTTTTTTATCTGCCAACTTAATTCTATCGTAATCCCACGCCATAGAACCCCTTCAGGCGCCCCGCTCATATGATTCACATCTTCTCCCCTGGCATCAACTGCTGCGCACGCAGCCACTGCTCCTCATCCAGCGCCTGGGGGGCGAGCAGTGTGCGCTGGGGGAAAGGATTGGAGCCTCCGCATGCGCTTCCGCGCGAGGGTACCGAGTAACGGCAGAGCGAGGTGTGTTGATGGCAGCCGAACGAGAAGTGTTGATGGCAGCCGAACGAGAAGTGTTGATGGCACCCGAACGAGACGTGTTGATGGCAGCCGAACGAGAAGTGTTGATGGCACCTGAACGAGGCGTGTCAAGAGCCCCCGAACGAGGTGTGCGGCCACCGCGCACCGCGCCAGAGCGCTTGAGACCATGATGCTGCACCAGCCCCAGCCTCTCCGGTCGTCGACGAAGGGGCTGGCGGACTGAGCTCGCATTCTGCACGGACAGGTCGATGGGATACGACTGCTCGACCTCCTGTTGCGAACGGCCATCCGGATGCGTGTTGTTAAACGGGCGAGCCTTGAACTGTGCAAGAGAATCCGAATGCCCCAACACCGTCTCCGAACCTCGCGCTCGACGACACCCTGCGCCCTCCGCCTTCATCTCAGGCACCTCCCGCACAGAACCAGCAGGCTCCAACCGGCCCATCTGGAGCCCTTCTTCAACCCGCGTATTCTTAAGCGCATGCAGCGCCCACGCAGGATGCAGACAGTACGCCATCGCGTCCCCGACAACAAACTTCAACCACTCCGCCTTAGCCGCCGCACCGCACGCACACAGCTCAGAGTGCGAGTGCGACACAATAGGCGCCCACACCAGCCGCTCGCCACTGTGATCCGGCGCGCACATCTGCGCCTGGAACGACAGCCCGCAGTGCGGGCAGACCTGGAACAGCGTCTCGACGATGCCGCGCAGCTTGGGCAGCTCCAGTGCCGCCATGGCAGCGCGGCGCGCATCGCTGAGCGGCGTCACGATGGCGCTCGTCAGGCAGTGCTGGCATAGGATGTGTGCGCACTTTCCGCAGGCCAGCTTGCAGAAGGGATGTGCGCCTGCGCGGTGCACGAGCGTGTTGTCGTGCCCGCAGCAGCACACCCAGATGCCGTGGCCGTGCGCGTCGGTGGCTGGGTGTGTGTACTCGTCCTGCGCAGCACCGGCGCTTGGGGAGAGCGAGTCGTGCCGCACTGAGGGCCGAGCTGTGTCGGGCAAGAGCTGGACTTGTGCGGGTGTGTGGGAGAGAGCCTCCTCGTGTGGGATCTTCTTGGTGGAGGAAAACAAAACCATTTCGGAGACAAGTTATAGTTTGGCGAGAGACTATGGGTGTGTTGTTGCGTGGGATGACCGGATGAGTGATGGGATATTCAAGGGAGTCTTTCTTAAAAGTATCGCATGTTGTGGTGAGAGCCATGTCTGAGTCTCCATTGATCGTGGACTGTCTCGTGCTGACCGAGCACAATGGCATCCACTACTCGCTCATAATGTCGAGTTCGACGGTCTTCTGCACACAATTCTAAGGTGATCGCACTGACAGTGAAAACCATCCTCCATTGCTCGTCCACAATGTCGAGATAGTGTGGTGGATAGAGACACGACCCAAGGCACGTATGAGGCCATTGACGACCTGAGCTGGCGTGATATTGTTGTCGGTGTATATAAAGGAACTCTGATGTCAATATATAAAAAGACCTTGGAAGTGACACGCAAGCTCATTGGCCTATAAGTCGATAAATATCTCACGCGGGACTCAACCAAAGTCAGCAATCACCCAGCCCACTCTTAAAAAAAACATACCATTACCCCTCCCACGTCTCCATTCCATCACCATCTCGCACCGCCAAAAACCCAGTCCTCGCGGAGCGCAACACGAGCACACTCCACCATCTCGAAAAGCTCGCGCGTTCCCCTCATCACCTCATACCCGCACGTCCCCAGGTTCGCGCGCACGAGCGCTTGAGCCGCCGTGTTGAGACGCTCGTGCTCAGTACTAGACAGGTGCTCCGTCTCAGCACGAGGTGTGTCTAGGCGTATGCCGTATAATGGCCTGACGGCACATCTTGAGGCGGCCCTGACACGACCGCCTGATAGTCGTCCTTTAGACCGCGATACACAGCACGAAATGTCTCTTGTTCGGTCAATTCCCGCAGCTGGAGGTCTTGGTCTATGCGAACATCGCGTAGTCTGCTGAGCTGTGCATCGTCCATTTCGATCAGCTCGTCGAAGCAATCAGTTAGTTCCTGTAGCCGGGTTCGCTCGGTAGGGGACCATTCATGATATACGATGGAGCGGCTAGGGTGCGAAGTAGCGTCGTCGGCCATGCTGTCAACGTGACTGTTGGGCTTAATAAATATTGCAGGTGCTGTACACCCGCGACTGAGGCAGCCTATGATAAGTGGCCAAAGTGTGGTACACGGTGAAGGGCAGCGGCTAATCGATATGCTGGACAGGGGGTTATTGCGGAGAAATCAAGGGGGCAAAGCTGTTGGTACGGCTTGTAGTATGCCATAGGGATTGATGGTATCCACGGGCAGCGTGCGTAATTTTGTAGATTGCGTGAACAAAGAGAGCCCACCTTGTCTCAGTCATTGCATGTCCCAGCTTGTTTAAGGTCATGTCAGACTGCCTAATAACGGCCCATATGCAAGACACCGGTGTTTGCGTGTGAGTGTGTCGGATGATAGCCCTGTTCGATGCGAAGAGGTGCTGGGGGTTTTGACTGGTGCTCGCGTTCATGTTTGTCGCCGTGCGTACAAATACACCAAAACATTACCAGCGCATTGCTCCTTACCTGATCATCGAATGGAGGAGGCACTGAAGAATGTGTGGCCTTGAGAAAGCGTTGCAGGTTTGGACGTTACGGAATTGGATTGTTCCTACATGACACGAGTGTGTATCGTTATCTCGCTCGTCTTGCGGACGTGGCCGCCCAGACTGCTTCCGCCATCGCTGGTCGGCTTATCGCTCCTTTCAGCCAGACTGCGCGCATCTACATCGCTTCCAACTTCCGTATATGACCCATCAGCAGTCGCTAGTGCTGCTTCACTCAGCCGGCTGTTGTGCGTGCGTGTGCTGCCGATCGTTGTCCTCTTCCATTTGGATCCAAGGCCAAGTTCGATGACAGTACCCCCTTGCCTTGTGCCTCCTGTCGCTCGCGTGCGACCTCTGGAGAAAGATGATCCAAGTATCTTGGGTAAGATCTTGACCACAACAGGCTTCACACCTGGCGCCGAAGCGCAAAAAAGACTGACATAGATCTCGGTTGATGTCCAGATCGACACATCGTACGAGTCCCAGCTTGGTTCGAAATCCGGCATTAAGAACAACGTGCCCAGCCGCACTGTGCGGACTATGCCAGCGACGACAGAGAGCGAGCCAAGAAGCACTATGCCGGTCAAGGCCCACTTCTGTCGTTTATGCAGCTGTAACTCGAGAATACGAGGCAGCACAATGCCTATGAGCGCAACGTCGGCGAAGATGTTGAGGGACCCAGTTAGGAAGAATCTTGAGAGATCGCGACTGCATTTCCCGGCCGGGCGCCCCTCGGTCCAGTACACCTCAATCGGACGGCATTGGAAGGCGTTCGCAAACATGAACGGGAACGTCAAAAGTACGAGAAGGACCAACAGTGCTTGCATCATGTAGCGGCTATGCTTGTCCACGTAGAAGATGCGCAGGTATGTGAGACAAATGCTCATTTTCGAGAGCGCAAGTGCCGGAGAGAGTATGATCTGTGCCGCATACGCGTACTTCTGCGATGTGACCAGGGCCTGGGGATTCTCCATGATTGTGGCGATGACATGGCGTCCAAAACCATTGTCGATCTGACCATACTGGCAGACGCTGTACCCGGTGCAGAAGACCTGCTGAGCGTGAGTTCGGACATGTTCAAGGCCTTGATGTGACTTACCCAAGCTAGAGTAAGAACGTAGTCCTCCGCCCGCCATGCTTTGGTAATGGCGGCTCGAGAGTACGCCCTTGCGAAATAGAACAGAGAACCGATCAATTGGACAGCAATGTTGCCAATAATCATCTCCGGTTGACGTGTTTCCGCAAGAAAGTCTGGTGGGAACTGCAGTTCGTGTCAGCGGAAGGTCGCTCCAATATACGAGAGAGTGTTGCAGTACCTCCTGGCTCCCATCGTTCTGACGCACAACACGGTGAATGACACCCATTGGTCTTCGTTCATGTCTTCGTCTGCGGGTGAGATTGATACAAGTCTGTAGTCAGATCGGCGGGGGCTCGGGGAGGGTTATTCGGGAGAGTGCCTCCGCCATCAGGGTTAATGCTAGACAAAGCATTCTCGAATGACGAATCAGTATACCTCAGACGCGGGTATCCCAATGTCAGTGTCATGCGCGTGTTCCCGCCGTTTGAGCCGTCCTATTAGGCAAATAGAGTTTCGGTAGCTCCGTCAAGCAAAGTGCTGCGTCTGTACAGCGAAAGCTGCAGGATGCATGCAAAAGGGTACCAAAATTGCAGTTCTACCATGCATACTCATATTTTGCATTGACGAATACCTCTGAGCATGTTGGTCGTCCATGGTGATGTGGAGGCAAAAGCGCACGCGGCTCGCGGTATCAGGTTCCGGTCCCACAACGGCGATCCGGCTCCTGCCGTGTTCGAACATATAAAATTAATCCTGTTCATTATCAATCTCAGCGCCTGTTTTCTGGTATGCCAAGTGCAAGGGGGAAATCGAGATTCCTCAAGTGGATCATGAGCGTGACTGAATGCCTACGCGTTCTGGGAGACTCATTGTGATTGGCCTGTTGTCTCCTGTCGTCGCAGCATCGCCCAAACGTTGTTAGGTCCTTCTTGAGTCTACGGGCGCCACCATACTCTTCTGAGGCAAGTTTGCCGCCGCCGTCGTCTAAGCCATGAGATACTCACAGGCCTCGTCACCATTGCACTTTGACCGGCACTTGGCAGGCTGAACAGACTATTTGAGTCGCCTGAGGAAGAGGTTTGCTTTCTATGAGGCTGCTAACGGTGGCAACCGGTGGTGACGGCCTCAGCCCTGACTGTAAGCAATGCTTTCACAGGGATAGAGGTTGTAGATGCGGGCTGTGTCGTAGGCGCAGAGTAATCTACTCATATGCTTACGATACCATCAGCCACGTTTGACTTGCAATGCAGAGAAGCACATGTCATAAACATGGACCTGTGAGGACAGCCCCTGGCAGGCTGCCCCTAAACTGACGGCTGTTATGCCGCTCCCCGCAGTTCCTGACGACTCCCCCACAGGACTTGTGAGCCCTCCGTCTATTAAGCACAAGGACGGCATGCCTGTGGAAATGGATTGCCAGTAGACGACACTGCTCGGCGGCTGAAGATGGTTCGGTCCGAACGTGGGTGCAGTCCTGAGCGTGACTGATCAAGCGAATGCTGGTGATCTTCTGCCTTTTCCTCAGATCGTATAATGAGATTTTTCGAGGCGATACACAATGTCGAAATATGTGTGTGTTGTTGGTGTTGATTGTCTGATCGAAGGAGGCAGGTCACGGACTTGCGAGCTCGGCGCTCGTCATGCCGAAGCGATCAAAGCTTGAGCTTAAGCACCGACATCTACAGCTCCCCTCCTCCAGTCTTCACCACTCAATTGAAGCGCCGCAGCCTCCCCGCCCTTCGAGATGCTTCTCCAGAACCTGTCTTTGCTGTCGCTGGCCGTCGGAAGCTATGCAGCGAGCCTGCAGCCAGCTTCCGCAGACGTCACTACGCTTGACCACTCAACTTCAGAGGAGCTGCTGTCACTGCACAAGAAGCTGGTTGAAATCGAGTCAATAAGTGACAATGAGCTCGAAGTAGGCACCTGGCTAGCATCGTACCTCAAAGACAGTGGCTTCACCGTAGAGAAGCAGAAGGTCGCGAAAGACCGCTACAACCTGTTGGCGTATGGCAGCAAGCGCGATACCACCATCCTCCTCTCCTCGCACATCGATACCGTTCCCCCGTTCTGGCCATATTATTACAACAAGACCACCGATATCATCGGTGGTCGTGGTAGTGTCGATGCAAAGGCTAGTGTCGCAGCGCAGATTTTGGCTGTGAAGGGTCTCGCCAAAGATGGTGAAGCAAAGTGGCTGCGCGACGATATCTCGCTGCTCTTCGTTGTGGGAGAAGAAACTGGCGGCGAGGGGATGAAGGCTTTCAGCGCCTGGGAGGAGCGTCCTCAGTATGACATTGTCATCTTTGGGGAGCCTACCGAGGGCAAGCTGGTCTGCGGACACAAGGGCATTCTGGGCTTTGAGATTCATGCCACAGGCAGGGCCGCACACTCTGGCTACCCATGGCTTGGTGTGAGCGCCAATGATATTTTGGCTGAGACGTTGAGTGCGTTGCTCGAGCTCAGGCAGCATCTGCCCTGGAGCGAGAAGTACGGCAACACCACGATGAACTTCGGTCGCATCCAGGGCGGTGTAGCAGCCAACGTTGTTGCCGAGACAGCAAGCGCAAAGATTGCGACACGTCTTGCGGCCGGTACACCGAAGATCGTCCAGGGCCTCATCCTCAACGCGACGAAGGAGGTCAAGGCTCGCGCACAAAAGCAGGGTGGGGATTTGGAGTTTGATTGGAGTGGCAATGGATACGGCCCAGTTGACATTGACTGCGACATCGAGGGCTTCGAAAAGCTGACTGTCAACTACGGCACCGATGTGCCCAACCTCGAGGGGGACCACAGGCGGTATCTGTACGGACCCGGCAACATCTTTGTCGCGCACTCAGACCACGAGGCGCTCAAGAGGAAAGAGCTGGAGCAGGCCGTTCTCGACTACAGGAGACTAATCATTCAGGCTTCCAAGATGGAGCCAAAGAGGAAGGCATCGCACACGAACGATGAGCAGGTCGAGTTGTAGATAAGCCATGTACGTTGTGTATGCCTTTAGCAAGCGAAGTAAGTATTCGCCCGTCACGCTTGACAATTCAGTGTTTCTTATTGGGATGGTAGCGGTGTATACCGCGCTGTCGGATTTGTGCATGGGCGCGGCCGTCTCAGGATGACCATTGCGAACGCAAGCATCAATCGAGCATTGGATTTGAAGAAGGCAGTAATGGGTCGGATGCATAACGTCTGCAACCCATCGTCAGCCCCATGATAAAGACTAGACCTTGTGTAGTGTCAGATCGAATTTCTACGTGACTTGGGTGGTCATTGAAACGAGGAGAAGAAAGAAAAGAACACCACTTCCAGCGCAAGACTTATATTGATTGGGCACATAATCATGAAGGGCACTACATATAATTCACACTTCAAGACACATCAAAGTGATGTTACTCGACCACACAATGCAACTCGGTTTCATGAAATTTGCATCGTCTTGAAAGGCTCGATTCGAAATGGAGCCGCAATCAACCTTGGATGCTTCAATAGGCTTGTTGAAGTCCAAACACGAGTCAAAGACTATCTGCAGTCGGCCCATATCAACGTAATCAGAGTCGCACTTTCCCCATCGCAGCCGGATTTTCTTTACATTAAAGAGTGCTATCCCCTATCTAAACCCCCAGGTCCTCCCGCGTCTACTTCACAGAGAGAAATCCAACTTCGCAGCCGACACACACTGGTCCAGAAATCGTACTTTGCCGAAGTGTCCCGATAAGGCCTGGATTCCACTCTGACGCTTTCTCTCCATCACAACAGCACTGCTTTACATTTTACGCCAAGCGATATCCACGTTTTCAAGCGTGTCGATGTCCAGGTTCCGAGTCCTGAACTACATCTTTGACACACTTCACTCCGTCGAATGTTGCAGTGGTTATCCTTGAAGCCACAGCTCGACATCGATGCAGACTTGGTGTGGTCAACTACACTGGTGTTTTCGCTCTTGCTTTAGAGCTCCCACGATGGGAAAGGGAAACATTCAAAGCTACACAACAACTATAGATGTTCGACTAGCATTCGTGTTCCCGAATCCTCGGTTCTAGTCTGCTTGCCCCGCGCCAGCGAAAAGGATCTGGAGTGGCCACCGGGGTCTGAAAACAGCAACAAATGCCACGAATTTAATTTTTAATTGTAAATATATTAATACTATTTCTGACGCATCCCATGAAACAACACAATGGTTTTGTAGTGTAAGCAAGCCCTGATCTCCTCAATCCAACGAGATAACTAATTCCTAATAGGTAGCGGTTATCACTCCGGATTCTGATCACCTCAGTATCTTCCGGCAACCCCGGTTCGATTCCGGGCAAGACCTCTTTTTGCAGTCCGAGCCTCGACGAGGGCGATTCGGGAACGCGTTGCTTTTTGCGGTTCGGCGCGGTCGGCGGGGCTTTAGCGAGCCAGCATCACGAGCAACGGTCGGGAGTTGGAAGACGCGTTAGGGCAATGCCATCTTTGTATATGCTGTATATGCTGCATGTGCAATGTCGAAGCTGCTTCATTACCATTCCAATGCTGCGCCTAGTCTCTCCCTATCTACACTTTCCTTGCTCTAGTAATGCGTACAACAGAAAACGTGCAAAGGCTGCGCGATGCGGGGAGCATGCCGCCTGGTATCAACTCCGGCGCGGATAAACGAAATGCGATGCGAGAACGCTGCAAGGAACAGACTGCGCCGAGGCGCTGCGGAAGAGCACGCGCTCGCGGCTGTCAGCACATGAATTTGTACAACTTCTTCCAACGCGGCCACTTCTTGCGCTCCTCGCGCTCCTCCTCGATCAGTACCTCGATGTTCAGCTCGCGAATGCCCGTGTGCAGATCCATGTTGTGGCTGCGCACCACGCTCGTGCGGTAGTACAGCTTGTACGGGATGTAGAAGGCGATGGTGACGGGGAGCGCGAGGTATACGCTGAAGAAGCGCTGCAGCCGCACGCTCGTGGACAGATCTCTGTATTCGCCCAGCGGCGCAAAGGCGACCCAGAACTGCGCGATGAGCACGACCGCGTTGAGGAGGAGCCCGATGTACGACCCGATCAGCCCCGGCTGGGAGAGGAAGGCGAGCTCGGAGAGGCTGTGGCCCTGCACGCGCCAGCCCTTGCGGAAGCGGATGTGCGACAGGCAGATGGAGAGCCAGGTGAAGACAGAGGAGAGGGCGGAGAGGGCGAGAAGCCAGTTGAAGACGTCGTCGCGGAGGCTGTCGTCTGTGCCGGCAAGGTAGGCGAGGAGGCCGATGCTGAGCGCGAGGGCGATGGAGACAAGAGGCCGGCCTTGGCGGTCGATGTATGCGAAGATCCTGGGCGCTTGGTGTTGCTCTGCGAGCGCGGCGAGGGTGCGGGAGGAACCGTAGATGGAGGAGTTGCCGACGGAGAGCACGGCGATCATGATGACTGCGTTGAAGACGGAGGGAAGACCTTGGATGCCGGCGTTTTCGATTGCGATGACGAACGGAGACGCGACTGCGTTGACGCCATTCTTATTTTGCAGAAGGTTCGGGTTGTCTTGCGATACAATCAGACCAACGACTGTGAGCGAGACAATGTAGAACAGGGAGATTCGCCAGAAGACCTGCTTGACAGCGGTAGGAAGAGACTTGCGAGGATTGGCGGTTTCTGCTGCTGCCAGGCCAACCAGCTCGGTTCCGGAGAAGGCAAAGGCAGCGTTCACGAAGACACTGCAAACGCCCTTGAAACCGTTCTGCTTGTTGAAAGGCCCTGGGTCGCGCCAGAACTTGCCACCGATGTAGCCCCCATCTGGTCCGCCACCGATGTTGATGATGATACCGAGGATGATGAACCCAATCACGGCAGTGATCTTGATGATGGCAAAGACGAACTCAGCCTCGCCGTACCCTTTGACACCAAACAGGTTGATGATGACGATGAGGACTAAGAAGATGGTAACGTAGATGTTGTTGTCGATGATGTGGTCGTCCTTGGTCCAGTACTCGATAGTGAAAGTCGCAGCAACGATTTCAAGCGGCAGGACGACGAGCCATTGCAGAGCATAGTTCCATCCCATGGCAAACCCCCACGCCGGGTCGATGAAGCGAGTCGAGTAGGCCGAGAAGGAACCAGCAACGGGGAACAAGACTGCCATCTCACCCAGGGCATGGACGGTGCAGTACAGCATGATACCAACCAAGCAGTACGCTATCACTAGCGCTGCTGGCCCACCATTGGCTAGTGCCTGACCCGAACCGACGAAGAGACCCGTACCTGACAGAAGTTTAACAGTGCATCGTGACTCGCGTAGTCAAAGTGCATACCTATTGAGCCTCCGATCGCAATCATCTGCAAGTGACGGCCTTTTAGCTTCCGTGCCAGTGGTGAGCTCGCCGTGTTCGCCGCCGCCTGCTCGACATCGTAGACGGTTCCATCGACGCCCGAGCCTCCTTTCAGCGGCAAAACCGAGTTGGGATCCCTCTTGAAACTGTCCAGCACCCTCATAGCTATCCCGCCTCGACGCGCGGAGCTCTCGCCATAGTAATCTGAGTTTTGCGATCCCCTTCCAAAGCTCTTTTCGGTGCCGTACATGTCGTCGTCGACGACCATTGTGGATGACAGCAGCAAGTCCGGATGTGAGCCAAAGAGAACAACAGCGGGCGCTGCAAGCTCGGGTAGTGTTGCTGCAGTGCAGCGTGGGTCGTCGCGCTCGTTCTCGTTGAAAGGCTTGGGAGATAAAGTCGTCTGTCGTGCTGACGCCCAGATGGCAGGGACCCAGACCTATTTTACAGTCCAGTGGAATGACCGGGGGGAACTGACCAGGGGTCTACGAGACGGTAAGACTTGAGTGATCTTAGGCGCCGGGGTGGGAGGGCATTTGGGCTAGGGCGGCGGGCCCTGCCTATCTGTCACTGGGCCGTGATGCAACGGCAGCAGACGCTCCGCATTATTGGAGACATGCCTACGAGAGGGGAGTGGGTTGGACTGCCAGTCTGCGCGACACTTGCTGTGTACGCCGCCCACGAGAGCGCCGGTCAACACGGCCGCTCTGTGGCCCCGGAGGCGCAAGGTCGATGGCGACAGTTGGCCAATGTCTTGGAGGCGTCGGGTCCAAGCAGGTCCCGCCAGGCTCAGTGCCTCCACTGTCATCAGCGCAGCGTCGTGCGGCGTGCGCCGATAGCGAACCATAGAACGTCAACTGTCACCCACGAATTGCGTGTGGACTGGCGTCTTCACGCGTGCCACACCCACTGGGACCTGCGATTTCGAGCCTCGTTGCGTCTTGTGGCGCCTGCTCCACGGTTCTCGAAGACGCCAGCCCGTGCACGCCCTTGTTATCTATCATTCAAGGCTGAGTAGGCTCGAGCGATAGACGAGGCGTGTGCTCGCGCCTCATCACTCACGACTCGCGCTTCATGCTTCATCTTGATAGTGAGATGTGAGTTTCATGCTGTCGCGCTACCTTGCATCAGACGTCTTTGCTCGAGTCCTGGGTGCCATTTCACGACCGGCACCCGCGTCGGCGAAGTATTGCGGAGAATCGTCGGAGCTTGCGGTCGCTCCGTACGAACAATAATAATTACCAAAGACGCAATCTACTGCACCACCCCAGCAGAGCCGTTAACAAAGAGTCGATCCTCGAAAGGCTGCCGGCTGACGCCGGAATCTCTCCGACAGTCAACGTGAGAAGGCTATTAGCAGCGACAGGCTTATTGCCAGCAGCGACAGGCTTATTGCCAGCAGCGACAGACTTCTTGCCAGCAGCGACAGACTTATTGCCAGCAGCGACAAACTTGTTGCCAGCGGCGACGGACTCATTGCCGATGATGCAGCATCCTCCATCCACCACGCAGGTACATTGCTTGCCTTGCACTCCACCCTGACGGTCCACCACCAATGGTCGAGGCCGCGAAGATTAATGGAAGGATTACTCTCATGCTGCGATCCGACCTCGAGTCTCCACCTCCCGAACGACACGGTACGAGAGCCGTGCGACGCTCAGCACCCTCGGTTGCATCAGCAGCGCCCAAAAGCGTCTCGGACCGCATGGTACGACGCCCAAATCAGCCAGGCACAGCGCTCTTGTCTCAGCAAGACCGCCCTTGTATCTACAGCGTCTGTTCGCCATCACCAAGTGTTCCAAATCCCTTGGATTCTTCTGCGCGGGATGAAAATGCAGGTCCAGGCGAAGGAATATGCCTTGGGCTCGTGCCTTCCTGTCCCGGCTAAGTTGCTGCACGCAAGCGAGGCGATCCACCACCGTCTTCTGCGCGCTCGGAACGGCGAGCCCTATGTCGCTGAGGCTGCGAGACGGGCCGAGCATTGCACGACTGCCCTGTGGTGGGCTTCTGCGCGTTACGAAGTGCAATAATTAATGTCATGCATGTCTCGGTCTCTGCCGTGCACCATCACGATCACTCACCACCACAGACAGACAGACAGAGAGACAGAGAGACAGACAGCACAAACCTCAACGCCTCTTCCGGTGCTAACAAGACAGCGCACCACCACCCTCGCACAACCGTCAACTCAGGCCAGCAACCAGCACCACGCAGGACGTCCACAGGTACAAAGCACTCGACCCGCGCACTCGGCACTGGGCCGCGCACGTGCTCGCTCGCGTGGCCAATGCCACCCCATCCCGGCCCTGATCTCTAATCCAATTCCCACTTCGCAGCGCAACCGCGCTCTCGACACGCCGACCCGCCGACCAGGCGCGGCGCACAAAAGTCGCAGCGCCGATGGCCGCGCACGATCGCGCGCAGCCCGGCTGGCGCGGCCTGGCTGGCTCAGCACTGGTTGTAAGCTTGGCGTGCTGTGCGAGGTCGTACGCGGCCGCAGCGGCGTGTTGCGGCGAGGTCGCGGGTCTCGTGCTGAGGGGGTTTGGGCGACGCGTTTCGTGTCGGCGGATGGGCGGGTGGTTGGTGTGCGGGTTAAGAGGCCGAGCATGTATTGCCAGGGAGGGGGAGGGGGAGGTGAGTTGGGGAGGTGAGTTGGGAGAGGTGAGTTCGGTGTGACGACGAGGTACGCAAGACATGTCTGACTGCGTGATTTGGCTGTGCGTCTGTACTGTATTCTCTACTCTACTCTGCACCAGGTAAGGGAGGAGAGGCAGCGAGGAGAGGCAGCGAGGCAGGAAGGGAATACAAGTACGCGACAGGGCGAATGCTATGCTCTTTCTCTCCTCTTACCGGCCATGGGACGTTGATCGATTCCGTTCAATTCATTTATTCAATTATCCGCCCCCTCCCACGTAAACACACTCTTTCCCTCCCACTTCAACACACTCTTTTCCTCCCACGTCAACACACTCTTCCCCTCCTACGTCAACACACTCTTCCCCTCCTTCCTCCTCCCCTTCTGCTGCGCAGCCTCGTGTTTCCTCAACTCCTCGGGCACCTTGCTAATCTCGCTCTTACTCAGCATCTGCTTGAGATCGTAAAAGAGATCGGTGTCCTCATTCCCCAGAAACGTAACCGCAACACCGCTCTTACCCGCGCGTCCCGTACGGCCAATGCGATGCGTGTAGCTCTCGATGCTAGTCGCCATGTTGAAGTTCACGACGAGACTCACGTCGGGGACATCGATACCGCGGCCTGCGAGGTCGGTGGCGACGAGGACGTCTGCGCGCGCGTCGCGGAGGGCTTGCAGGGCGGCCTCGCGCTGGTCCTGGGTTTTGGAGCCGTGCAGGGTGACGGCGGAGAAGCCCATGTGTTTGATGTCGCGGGCGACGGCGTCGCAGTTGCGTTTGATGTTGACAAAGACGATGATGGGCGGTGCAAAGGCGCCCGAGGAGAGGAGCTCGGCGAGGCGTTTCTTGCGCTTGTCTTCGCCGGGCACAAACTCGACGCGCTGCTCGACCGTCTCGACGGCCTCGCCGGCGTTGCCGATTGTGACGAGG
This sequence comes from Didymella exigua CBS 183.55, assembly GCF_010094145.1. Classification (NCBI taxonomy): domain Eukaryota; kingdom Fungi; phylum Ascomycota; class Dothideomycetes; order Pleosporales; family Didymellaceae; genus Didymella; species Didymella exigua. The sequence goes on from NW_022984784.1 coordinate 942,492, forward strand.
GCCGGGCGGCGCAGGTACTTGCGCGCGATGCGCTCGACGGCGGTGGGCATGGTGGCTGTGTACATCATCGTCTGGCGGTAGAGGCCGCGCTTCATGGCGTCCGGGTCCTCTGCGCGGTCGTCGTCGGGCTTCTCGTTGCCGACGGGCAGGGCGTCGAGGATCTTGTTGACGGGCTCCTCGAAGCCCATGTCGATCATGCGGTCGGCCTCGTCCATGATGACGTAGGCGCACTGCGAGAGCACCAGCACGCGGCGCTCGATGCAGTCGACGAGCCGGCCGGGCGTCGCGATGATGATCTCGACGCCGTCGCGCATCTGGAAGGCCTGCTCCTCGATGCTGTGGCCGCCGACGATGACGGCGGTGCGGAAGCCGAGCGGGGCGGCAAACTTCCTGGCCTCGACGTCAATCTGCTGGGCCAGCTCGCGCGTCGGCGCGAGGATCAGGGCGTACGGCCCGTCGTTGCGGTTCGCGGGGCCCAGCGGCGGCAGCTGGCTGATGTAGACGAGCAGCGGCAGCACAAAGGCGGCCGTTTTACCCGACCCCGTGACGGCGACGCCAATCAGGTCGCGGCACTGCAGGGCGATGGGGATGGCCGCGCGCTGGATGGCCGACGGCTCCGTGTACCCCGCGCGCTCGACGATGCGCATGAGCGAGTCGGGCAGGCCCGCCTCGTCCCACGTGCGCATGGGATTCGGGATCGCGCCGCCCTTTGTGGCAATGTTGAAGTCCTCCTTGAAGATGCGCCAGTCGCGCTCGCGCATGTGCTCGAGCTTCTTCTCGCTCCAGTGCTTGTCGAGCTGCGCCCGCGAGCCGTCCTCGCGGCGCCGGCGCTCCATGGCCAGGACGGCCTCGGCGCGCGCGCGGCCGGACTCGGGGTCGGCCTCGGCCAGCGCCGCGACAAAGTGCTGCGCGCTGCGCGCGCTGGCGTCGTCGGTGAAGCCGCCCAGCTTGCCGCGGCCGAAGAAATGCGCCTCGGCGCGCTGCTGGTAGATGGGGTTGTAGTCGCGGCTCGTGTCCTCGTCCTCGTTCCACTCAAAGTTGAACTTCTTCTCCGTCGTGCGCTTGCGCTTCTTCTGCGCCGAGAAGGTCGACTGCTTCTGCGCCGCGCCCATGTAGCGCGTGCGGACCAGCGCCGCCTCGGCGTCCGGCGCCGCTTGCCTGTCGGCCTTGTCGGCCTTGTCGGCCTTGTCGGCCGCCGCTTCTCTGCCGCGCCCGTCCCGCGATGCCTTGGGCGTCTCCTGCCGCATCGCCCGCGGCCCCGTGGGGACCGCAGCGGCCGCTCGCCCAGTGTCTGCGCCCTCCCGCCTGCGCGCCTCATCGAGATCCTTCTGCTGCCTCTCCAGCGCGATGCGCGCGCGCTCGGCTTTGGACAGGAACCTGGGCTTGGCGGCCGCCGCCTCCTTTGCGCGCTTCGCCTGCAGCAGGTCGTCGATGCTCGGCGGCTGCTTGTTCTGCGACGCCCATCCCTTCTTGGCCCGCTTTGGCTGCAGCGCCGGCCGCAGCGACTCGTCCTCGGGCGGCGGCGGCGGCGGCGGCGGTGCGTCTGCGCTGGGCGGCGGCGGCGGAGGAGCGTCGAGCGGCGGCGGCGGCGGTGGAGGCTGCATCGGTGGGAGCTGCATCGGTGGCTGTTTACGGTATCTGCATCGGTTGTTGTTTACGGTATCTGCATCGGTTGTTTTTTACGTGATCTGCATCGGTGGTTGTTTACGGTATCTGCATCGGTGGTTGTTTACGGTATCTGTGGTTGATTACGTGATCTGCATCGGTGGTTGTTCACGGGAGCTGCGTCGGTGGCTATCTACGAGTTTGGGTGTGGTTCCAAGGCCGAGTCCGAGTTTGAGCCATCACGACGAGGCACGCTGTCACGTGCACAACACGTCGACATCACTCGGTACTTTCAACACCGTTTTCAACACCATTTTCAGCACCATTCTCAGTCATTGCACGGGCAGCCAGTCTATTGCAGTCTACCCTTGATGCCTTGATGCCTTGATGCCTTGATGTCTCGATGCCTTGGTGCCTTGATGCCCTGGTGCGTTGGTGCCTTGACGCCCTGGTGCCTTGACGCATCGTGGAGCATCGTTAAGCATCATGGAGCATCGCGGAGCATCGTGGAGCATCGTTAAGCATCGTGGAGCCTCGTCTCATTCATACCGGCGCCTTGTCGTGTCGTCGTGTTCGTGCATTCGTCCACCGTCTAATCCTGCCTGCCCTTCAGCAGCCGCTTGGTCACCTTGTCCTTTTCGATAATGTACACGTGCGCGCCCCAGCCGGACAGCGCGTCGCGGTCGACGGCGTTGAGCAGCGCTTGCGAGACCGTCTCGAAGAGGTCGTCCGGGCCCTGTCCCCAGTTAGCCTGCGCATTGCACACCCCGACGCACTCCACGGGAACGCCCACCAGATCCGGCTCCCACAGCCCCTCGCATGTGCCGAACAGCTGGTCGCTCGCGGTGCCGCTGACGATGAAGTCCTTGGCAAAGTCGATGCAGCCGATGCTGTCGAAGCCGCAGATGAACGGCTTGCCCGTCGTCTGGTTGATGCCCGCAATGACGGGGCTGATAAAGTACGGGCCGAAGCGCTTCTCGTACAGCGACGACGAGACGAGGTTGGCCATGGTCTGCGGCGATATGTTGCGCTCCTCGCGCAGGCGGTACATGTTGACCTTGTAGCGGAACAGGTCCGACACCGTCGCCACGTCCGTCGCGAGCCCCGTCAGCCCCAGGAACACGTCGCCGTACTGGAACACCTTGGGGAAGTTGTTGGACACGGTGAGCGCCTGCATCCCGAGCCGCAGGTCGCACGCAATGGCCACGCAGTCCTTGCCGACCATGGCCACGCAGGCGCCGCCGTCTGCGCTGGTTAGTCTCGGGGCGTGCGTGCGGTCGAGGCATGCCTACTTATCGAGAACGGGGACGACTGCGGCTGTCAGCTACACACGCGGTGCCGGCGGCGGGGAGCTTACCATGGCTGTGATTGTGATTGTGAGCTGCCCGCTTCTACGCTTGCCACTGCTACAGACGGGAGACAAAAAGTACGTAGAGCTTCCGGCGGGTCGACGTGGTGCTGAGCGTTTACGGAATCACGGTGGATGTCGATGATGCTCTTAGCAGGTAGCAACAAGCTACGCAGCTCACCCGCCCGCCGCCATCACCCAGCGCGCATCCGTGCACGCTGACTAAGCCGAAAGATTCCCGTCGCGCTCGCCGCAACGCTCCCTTGCCGCCCAGTAATCAGGAATCCCACCGCAACAATGGCGACCCCGCAGGCCATTGAGCTCGCAAAGACGCTGCCCCCGCGGCTACTGCGCTTCTTCCAGCGCCATCCCCCGCCGCAGCTCTTCCCCACACTCACGGCGCAGATCGCCGCGACGCCCGCGGACACGCCCAGCACACCGTCCACCAGCACACCGTCCACCAGCACACCGCCCCCCACAGCCGCCGACACAACAGCCGCCGACCCAGAATCCTCCGCCCCTGCCCTCACCCTCCCCAACCCCTTCCAGCCAACCAAGAACCACCTAACAGGCCGCTGGCACGGCCCCGTATACGGTCTCCGAAAACAAGCCGACCTAGTAAAACTCGCCTCCTCGCACGGCGTAGTCGACCTGCTCCCCTACACGATCAAGAAGCCCGGCGCAAAAGAGGCGCGGCGGCTGGAGCGCGGGCTAGCCGTCAAGGGCACGGGCGCCGGCCAGCGCGTCAAGGGAAAGCTGTGGGAGCGCACGCTCAAGGGAAGGCTGGAGATGAGGAGGCAGGCTATGCTGGATATGCCAAGGCTGATACAGGAGTGGAAACAGGTGAGTTCTTGCGGAGGATACGTGCTGGGTTTGACATGCGGTGCTGATTTGTGTAGAAAGGGCATGGGCGTGGGTGGACCAAGTGGCCCAGCGGCAAGGCGAAGAAGTAGACGCGTGGTGTGTTATATTGGGGAGAGAGTCAGAGCGGTGCTGCAACACGTCTGCGTTGATTATCCGAGAGAATCGGCAATGCACCAACACGTCTACAGTGATCATCTGAGAGAATCGGCAATGCACCAACACGTCTACAGTGATCATCCGAGAGAATCGGCAATGCACCAACACGTCTACAGTGATCATCCGAGAGAATCGGCAATGCACCAACACGTCCACATTAATCATCTGAGAGAATCGACAATGCACCAACACGTCCACATTAATCATCTGCAAAGCTTCAAAGTCTTCTGTAGAAAGGGGTATCCGAGCAAACCAACCGTCCTGTGCAGCTTCAACACGCCTTCGACTTCCGTCCACAAGACACAAAAACGCCCAAAGCTGTCGTCAATCCTCCGTCCACAAGACACTAACGCCAAGTGCTGTAGTCAATCCTCTCACATGACCATCTCCTCGTCGGCGTACAGTGGCTGCTGGAACCCGTACTCTCGCGCATACGCATACGCGCCGTAGTTGTTCTCCATGTCCGACATGTTACCGACCTTGTTCTGCCACAGGCCGTTGCTACTGCTGCTGCTGCTGCTGTTGTACACGGGATCCGTGGCCTGGTTGTAGCTCGCCTCCTTGCCCGACTGCTCGTACTCGCGCTTTGCGAGCATGTCGTAGCCCGACATCATGTACGGCTCGGCAACCTGCGGTGACGCGCTGAGCTCGCGAGCCTTCTGCTCTTCCTGCTGAGCCTTCTCGTACCGCAGCTTTGCCATGGCCTCCTCCTGACTCAGGCTCGTGGGTGGCCAGTCGTACAGTTGCCTCGACATATTGTAGTCTGACCCTTCTGGGTATCCTTGTCGGCCCTGTGGTGGTGAGATGCGCCACAGCTCGAGCAGCCTTAATCGCTGGTCGTCGTCTGCGTTCTGGAACAGCTCAACTTGGGACGGAAACAACAACTCAGGGTTGATGCTATTGCGTACGAGGATCGCTCCCAGCTCCGACAGCTCAATGTTTGTCCTTACTGGAGGCTCAGAAGCACTCCGGGTTGGCACAACATGATGTGAGTGCGTGTAGTGGCTTGAAGCATACACTATCGCCTTGGTCGCCTCCTGCTCTGCCTGCTGCGGCACTGGTACAGGCTGTGTCTGCTGACTCTGCTGTGGTGCATTCTGAGACAGGTGCATATTAGCTGCGAACAGCTGCGCAAGCTCGTCGTGCTGCATGTTGGCTTGTGCTTCGACCTTTGATCGCACGTCGATATCGGTTGAAATAGAGCCGCACTATGACGTAACCATAAGCACATCAACATGTCGAATGGTCAGGAGCCTTACATTTGAGCAGGCGGTGTTCTGTGAGAACACAGATGGACTGAAAGCAACAGCCGTGTTGTAAGTACAGTTGCAGTAATGGACAAGCATTGGCTGCTCCGTCGGCGATTCAACACTGGCTGGAAGCGCAAGAAACCGTCGCTTGGCTCCGTCAGATGCACCAGCTGTTAGTCCAAGACGTCAGGACTCTGTGGCAAGTCGTTCGAACTGCTGATCAGCTCAGGGCTTCAGTCAAAGCTTTACGAGGATCGTTGATATAGTGACGCGGTTTGGTGATGCTTGGCAAATTTCGTTGGGCGCCGACACTGAATATTGCAACAACGGCGTCTTTGTTTGCGCTTCTCAGGGCGCTCGGGAGGACAAAGGGATAGCTGGGTCAGTAGTCAGGGTATGCAACGGAAAGAGTGGACGGAGGTGACCCGAGGGCGGCGTGGCAGTAGTTCTATATGTACTGTGTAGCGCGCAGGTGATGGGTCATGCGGTTGGGTCCAAACGTAGAGGAAAAGGCGGGATGATTTGGTCGCCCACGTCCAATTAACAGCAGACTGAAACCGAACGTTCGGCCTAGCAGGTGGAGAGCCAATGGGTCGCTGCTGGTGCCTGCAAATTGTGTCCGACAACTCATCAAACGTGCTGAAGCGGAGCCAGTCCTCGAGCCGCCTGTGACCACAATTAGATCGCTAGGGCAGAAGGCGCGAGAGAGCGCCCACGTAGAAGCAGCTTGCTGACGCTTGTCAGTCTCGAGATCAGTCAGTGACCAGCAAAGCCTGGCGAGATCAGTGCATAAACAGTGCCAGAAGTGCCCCTCGTCGCTGGGATATGGCGGGGTTCGTAATGAGGCAAGAGATGGGCGCCGGAAGGCACAGACCACCGCGCTAGCTGGAAGGCGCCGTGAGCTCTACGCAACTCGCAACTGCCTGTATCAACACCATCACCGAGCTCCGCCGATCGACTGCACTCCACCGATTCGATTGCTGTATCTGATCAGCTCCAACTCGCCGCTAGAGACGCTCTCCATAGACTCAGACACACACACCTCGCTTCGCCATGGTCAGCCCCACAGACGCCGTGTTTGCGCATCCTCCATTCTGACAGCTATCCAGACATCGATAGGTACGGGTTACGACCTGTCCAACTCGGTCTTCTCGCCTGATGGCCGTAATTTCCAGGTGAATACACGCCTCCTCGGTAATGCAGGCGCAGCAAGTAACGTCTCCAGGTCGAGTACGCAGTCAAGGCAGTAGAGAATGGCGGCACAGCAGTCGGCATCAGGTGCAAGGACGGCGTCGTGCTGGCTCTCGAGAAGCTCATCACCAGCAAGCTGCTGAAGGCAGGCGCGAACAAGAGGATAGCAACAGTCGACAGGAACATGGGCATCGTCTCCTCAGGCCTCCTCCCCGACGGTCGCCACTTCGTCTCCAGAGCCCGCGATGAGGCAGCCCAATGGCGGCAGCTGTACAAGGCACCCATCCCGGTAGCCTCGCTCGCCGACCGCATGGGCAGCTACGCGCAAGCCTACACCCTCTACTCCAGTGTACGCCCCTTCGGTATCACAGCGATCGTCGCAGGCTGGGACTCAGAGGCCGAGCTGCCGGTCGATGGGCAGGTTGGCTCAGGGCCAAAGGCCGGCTCAGGTGGCAAGAAGGAGGGCGCGAAGCACGGCGGACCTTCTCTGTACATGATTGAGCCGAGCGGCCTGTACTGGGTACGTTGTGCTGTTGATGCGCTGGGATGAAGCTAATCTATGCAGGGATACTACGGTGCTGCTACCGGCAAGGGCCGTCAGATCGCCAAGTCCGAACTCGAGAAGCTCAACCTTGCCGCGGGCGAGCTGTCGCTGCAAGACGGTGTCAAGGAGGCCGCACGCATCATCTACGTTGCACACGACGACAACAAGGACAAGGAGTTCGAGCTGGAGCTGACCTGGATCAGCAATCTGGACGGACCCACTAAGGGCAGGCACGAGGAGGTACCGAAGGAGATCAGGGAAGAGGCCGAGAGGCTGGCGAAGAAGGCGCTGGAGGGTGACGATGAGGATGAGGAGGAAGAAGAGAAGATGGAGGAGTAGGCCTCGGCCAGGTGCATCTCACGCTACACCATTGGCACACCATAGACGGTCACCATGATAACGAAATGCTCATGGAGCACATTGACGAACCAGTTGCGCCCCATTCTCTGTCTTCTGCGCTATAAACTTGAATCTTCCAAGCAGCACTGACATACCAAGCAGAGCATGATTGCCCGCAAACATTGAGCCCTGCTGATTCCAGAACAGGCATGACTTGCACACGAGCGTCACTCTGCCGAAAAGTCCTGGAGACCCAGCTAGCGGGAGCCTAGTGGGGCAAGCGCGTCATTCTCCAGTCAAACGCCGATAGACATCTTGTGGCTATTAAAATCGCCCATCGCCGACATCCTGTCGTGCTTCAGAAATCTCGACTCCTGCAACAAATACACACCCCCAAATCATGCCGCCGACACTCATCCTCGTTCGCCATGCACAGGCACTTCACAACGCTACCAGCGATTGGGTATGACTGTCCACTAGATATGTACAAGTTGGCAATGTTCTAACAATTGACCAGTCAATCCATGATCCGCCACTGACAGACCTGGGGCGCCAACAAAGCGCCGAGCTTCATGAGAGTCTGAAGGCCAGCGATCTTGCGAACAAGACGGAGCTCATCGTAGTCAGCCCGATGAGACGAACCCTTGAGACCATGACTATCGGACTGGACTTCCTGATCAAGAATGGTGTGCCCGTTCACCCTGACGCCAACTGGCACGAGAATGCCGACAAGCCCTGCGACACCGGCAACACCATGGATGTCATCTCCCAGGAATACCCGCAGTACGACTTCTCAGGCGTCGACCCGCTGTACCCCGACAAGACCAGTAACTTGAAGACGAACCCCTATGCGTTCACCGAGAAGGCCATCGTTGCTCGTGGACAGACTTGCCTCAAGGATCTGTACAGCAGGCCAGAGAAGGTTATCGCTGTTGTCACACACTCGGGCTTCCTCCGCACAGCGGTCTGCAACCGCATGTTCTTCAACGCCGACTGGCGGGTGTTCGACTACGATGAGGAGGAGACCAGGAAGCAGGGTAGATACGTGCTGAAGGAGTGGGAGGAGACTGAGAAGAAGGGTGGCGGCATGGGCCGGAGCGACGTCGGCGTGTTCGGCATCGTAGAAGGCGACTTTCCCCCTGAGGTCGAAGAAGAAGAGGCGAAGAGGGATCCGCAGGTCAAAGAGATGGGCGAGGCCAACAGGCAGGTTCCTGCGAAGAAGAGCGCTTGAAACTGCGGAGTGTTGGTTTGCGATGGTAGAGGCGTGGCGCGGCGAGGCTGTAGATTTATGGTTTAGATATGCTTAGCCACCAACAGCGACACACGTACTTTGCGACAATCTCAGGTCGGAGCAAGCCATCAGGAGCTCTGCCAAGCAGTATTAAAAATTTCAGCCCCGCTGTGTACTTGCTAATGGAACACAGTTGCGATGATGGCCAGGGTTCCTTCACACCTCCGCTTCCGCACAAGGCGAAAGCGCGAAAGCCGCGCCCTCTATGTACCAGGCTGCAACGACACCAGCCCACAACTCGCCGAGAATTCATTCCGATCTCGCGATAGCCACCAACATCGACGGATGATCGAATCAAGTCGATCGTTCACCACATAGACCGCCTCAAGATCGAGAAGGAGGAGGCCACGCCATATCAAGATTACCACCGCGTCGAACTACAACAACTGGCCCTTCGCTGCAACGAGACGACACGAGTCCATGTCAACGCCCAGGCCCAGACAGCACAGATTAGGAGTGCCTCTCAGAACGCGTTAGACCAGCTTCACCATCCTTCTTCTTTTGCCACAGTTTTGTCAGATCGTAGGCTTGATCTCCGAGAGCAGGATCGCCAGCTTCTCACGGTGCAGATCGAGTTGTTCCAATACTGAGACACAGACCGACACACCTGTTCAGAACGAAGGCGAGGAGCATGTCAATATGGATGCGACTCCAGACCCAGTCCATAACAACGTCCTGAAAGCAAAGACTGCACTGAGTATGCACACAGTCATGTTTTCCAATGCTGGCAGTGGTGTTAACTTTTTTCTTCGGCACTCATCGACACTGGTGCATTCGGTATTGGCCTGGGAAGACTTCGAGGGTAGACAGAATCTTTCACGGATCAGAGGATGCGGTGCGTTGCAAGAGCAGCGTGAGACCTCGGGCCACTTGTGAAGCTTATGAGGAACTGACATGCCATATGGTATGTCTCATCGAAACCTTTGTGCGATAGCTAGTCCTCGCTGAGTGTGGGCCTTTGGTCAGGCTCGGCGTGCGATCCTTTTACCTGCCTTGTAGTCTGCTCACCGTGGACGTCGCACGATTGAGTCGTTTGCCCTTCAATCTCCTGGCTCTAGGTAGTAGAGTTTGAGCCGTTTGGCCAGCTATCTCAACTTCTCCGTCTGAAACTCCATCACCTTAAAAACTGCGCTGTTCTCACTTTGGTGTTTCCTGCGCAGCGTGTCCGACATTTGCAGCTGCGCAGCAGTCTGCTCAGCGATCGACTCGCACAAACTTTTGTTTGTCATTCGAACCCTTTTCGCTCTTTCTTGGGACGCTTGCGTGTCTACTCTGATCTCGTCGATCTTCTCCTGCAGCGTTGTCTTTTCTGCTCTAGAGGCGTCCAGCTTCAGTGTCATGCTCTCCACGGCCCAAGGAGTCTCCTCTCTTCACTCCTTGCGCTCTGCCCAGAATCCTCTTCGATCTATTTCTGTCAGGCTTGCGAACTTCGAACTTAACGTCCGGATGCCCTCAGGGACGAGGTCGAAGCCTCCGCCGGTCTGGTATGCGCTGTCCGTGATTAGAGTCAATACTGACTCAGCGATGTCGATCTCGATTCTGTCCACCATGTAGTATAAAGTTATCTTGGCGGAGTGCAATCCCTAGTCGACAAACTTTGACTTGAAGGCCGCAAGTACCAGTTGCTGGAGCCAGCTACTAGACTCGCCCTTGTCGTGTGAACGACATCGTGTCTGGGACTTCTTGGTGTAGTCACTGTATATTGGCGCCATGGTCAATGGAATGTCGTTGTTCTTGTCAGTAAGCCAGCCTTCAAGAGCTGTGCAGAAGGCCCTGACAATTTGGGCCGTTCAGCACGTTCTTCAAACCAGTGTCTTCCGCCTTGATGTCTTCTGCTGTTGCTTAGTTCCATTGGTGATTGTCCAGCTCAGCTGCAGTGGCGTATATTGCTGGGTCTCCATGAGGTATAGGTCCATAGGTGCTGAGCTCCAGCTGCACACTGAGCATGAGTCGATGCGAAGGAAGCTTGGCTGATCAGAACCCGAGCATGCACCTTGTATCATCAGAACGCACAGACCATGCAGACTACGTCACCGTGCTTTTCCCAACTCCAAGGTTCAAACGTTCAAGCCAAGATCTCACAACCACGATCTTGACGTCTCCCCTGCAGCAATGATTTGATGGCTCGGGACGATATCCGACGCCATCAACGGTGCGAAACAAGGTCACATCCCTGCTCCCTCGTGAAGCTCACAGCGCGATCCTGCTTCTTTGACGTGGCCACCTCCTCCCCTGCTCTCGTCTTATTACATACACCTCAGTACTATCTGTACAAAAACGCAATTTCAACATCCAATACGACGTCTACGGCTTATTCAGCGTTCTCGCATCGTTCTTCAGCTCCCATATAGCGGTTTTTTGCAATACATTTGTTTCAAGTCATACTAGACATGCGTTTCTACCCAGCTGTGCTCATCATCTCTGCCTCGTTGGCACTTGCAGCCCCTCAGTCCTCACAAGACTCCTCCGTATCCGCCGAATACGCCTCGGACTCGAACTTCCAGCAGGCAATCCTCGACGTCACAAACCTTTACCGGCGACAACACAACGCCTCGCAGCTGTCCTGGAACAACTCGCTCGCCGAGTACGCAAAAGACTGGAGCGAAGACTGCAAGTTCGACCACTCTGGCGGGCCGTCTGGGGAGAATCTGGCGTCGGGCTATCCTAATGTGACAGCGAGTGTGGAGGTGTGGGGAAACGAGAGGGAAGACTATGATTTCGATAAGGGGGAATTTTCGTGAGTTTCTACCGCATCTGGGCTTGCCTTGCTGTACCATATGGACTGACGTATGCAGAGCTGAGACAGGTCACTTCACACAGCTTGTGTGGCGGAATACTTCAACCGTTGGCTGCGCGCGCACCGAATGTAATGGCGACCAGAAGGGCGGGAAGGGCGATGCGCCAGGATGGTACGTTCACAGCAATCTCTGTTTGCAGCCCGTCAGTCGACATCTCAGGTCTAACTCCGAAAAGGTACATCGTCTGTGAGTACTACCCGGCCGGGAATGTACTCGACCAATTCGTCTTCAACGTGCTCAAGCAGCTGCCTGACGATGAGGTACCGAGTGCCAGTGATGCCCCAACAGCGACTGGGCAACCAACGCCAACTGCAACACCGCAGGGTGCGGCAAGTATCGCGCAAAGTAACATGCTGGCACTATGGGTAGCGCTTGCCATCGCCTTCATGGTCATCATATGAGAGATATAACGACATTTGCATTAGATATACCGTGTATCACACAAGCATACTTCGACTTTATTCACCCTTAATGGAATGACAGCTGACGCTCGCATCCAACTGTGCGCCCACGCTCTCGCCCAAGTCCGAACAGCCACCCAACACACTGCGCTACCGGCCAGACACTGCGGTACCGCCGCCCACGCTCAGCACTCCGGGGCAGTACGAGCCTTCGCCTCACCACGCTTCGGAGACACTCCACCATCCTCCGTCTTTGGAAAGCAATATGTCCCCCCTCCCCGCCCCCGAATCATTAGTGCATAGCCATTGCAAAGCGCATGTCTTTTCTCATGAGAAGCTAATCCCAACTGCCGTGCTCACCCCGGCGAACCGGGGGTGCGCAGCGACGCCCACATTACTATGGCAGTGACCACGACCATGTCCAGGCCTAACCACAAGAGATCGGGGAAAACATCACTTATCGCGGGGCAGGTTGAACACGTGGCGTTCCTCAATGGTGAGCGTGTCATCAAGGGCGGAGCTGCTCGTGGGCTTGGACGATGGCAGGAGTTGTGCATGTAACAATTATGCTTCGAATCTCGCTACGTGAGTACTAATTCCCCACGACACGACTGAGCAGAGATACTTCCACGGCGCTGTTACAGACGAGTCGCGCACCGCTGCATCAACCTCTTCGGATAGGTCCACCGCGATAATAGCCCTGCTCGCCGTCCCGCGAGCAGCGCGATCCGATGTACCACCTCCTCCGGGCCTCGTGCGCACTGGTCCTGAGGTACCACGGGCTTTTGACGTACGACTTGGCAACGTACACGGTGGAGACGCGTTCGTCGCTCCATTTCCCTTCATGCCCCGCAGCCGCGCTGGATGGAAGTTTCCCGATCCGGCTTTTGGACTGTGTGGTTGCCCGCTTGTCAGCAGGTCTTGCAGGAGGGTCATAGATAATTCCGACACAGGGCGCCGTAGACACTCTAATCAGTCTCCAAACACTCCGTACAGGCAAAAAATCAAGAGTATGCCTACATCGCCCGATTTGTGCCCCGGTTCACGGTACCGTGTGGGATTGGAGAGGCCGTGTTGTTCGTGGTGCGCGCGGAGTGTGTCGACGCACTCTGCGCTCCATTACCCAAGTGGAAACGACCTAGCTTGACAACTTAACGGCCAGCCTCAAGACGGAGGACGGCGCCGAAAGCGTTAGGACTTGGTTCGGTGTTGCTCCATCCGGACCCGGTTGGCGCGACGCGTGCGATGTCGTTGATGCGAGGTTAGACCTTGGTGCATGGGTGTCGAAGTCTGTACGAAGTCTGGGGAGACTCGGGGGTCTTTCGTGTGCAAAACGAGAGGCGTCGGGGGTGCGGAGCCGGTGGGGATTGGAAGCACGGGTTCTCAACGATGCTCCGGATCGCGTGGAGGAATCCACGGCAGATAGGCCTGGCTTGGAGTTCGACGACTCGACGGCCCGCGGATGGAAGGGGTCCGCATATACCAGCTTCCTTAAGGTGACTGAGCTCGTTGGCGCTGGAGTCGTTTTTGTAGCGGGGCGAACCGGATGTTGTCCATATGATAGGTGTGTGTTTCTGGATCGCCTGCTTCAGCCAATGTTATGTTTATCCATCTCTTCATCGATCCAACTGCCCCTCGGCTTGCCACCTCTCGGCCTCTTTCTCCATCGTTCCCTCTCTTCCTCGGTCGAGTGTTCCCAGTCATCCAGCCCTCCGTTCCTGAACAGCACATCCGCCCTTGCATGCGTGAAGTCTCCAGTAAGCCGCCTGGGGTCTACGAAATCCGGGTAGTTGCGCATGTCCGCCCCGGTGATGCTAAGCCTGCCATGCGGATTGGAAGGAACGTGTCCGGTCCTCGTCGAGCCACTGCTGGTGCCAAGGCCTGCGTCTCCGCTCTTCGTCATCTCGAGTGTTAGGCCTGTACCGCGCCGGTCATCAGACGCTGTCGCGCCCATGGGGCTGTTGGTCTTGGAGCTCGTTCGAACCTGGACGATCTGGACGAGTTTACTGAGGACGGCGAATTCGAGCTTGAGCTTGATGGAGTAAACGACGCCTTTCAGGGTGGTTTCGATCAGGTAAAGATTGGCGAATTCGGTGGCGAGGAGAGCGACGTCCATGACTATTATAATGACGTTGATGGTGAGGATCTGGTACATGGTCTTGCGTACGCTCGCTTTGCGTAGTTGGCCGGTGCCATCGTCAAACGAACCGATGTCGTCCTTCACGGACTCGCTGAGGCGCAGTAGACGAATTGTTTCGCGGATGTAAATGATAGAGAGGATGCACTCCTGAACGAAGAAGCCGGTCATCTGTATCTTCTCCATGATCGAGTAGCCGTTGACGTATCGCTGAAGTACGGTCTCGGAGAGGTTGTTCGAGTTCGAGGCAAATGTGAGCACTGTCGTGGTTGAGTGAAGCAGCCCTCCGTTGATAATGATCATGTAGAGGGTCCAGCGAAGGACCTTTCGTGAGTTGGTGAGAAGATGCAGACGGGACCAAAGTACTACCGATTGGCCTGGGACAACATCAGCGTGCTGAGTCCGAGAGATGGAATATACGTACCTGAGACCATGGCCCACCAGCCAACGGTGAGAAGTACAACAGCCACATATCCAGCATCAGAATTTGGATCCAGAAGCTGGAAAAACTTGATCACAAACCCGAGCGAGTATGGCAGCACGCCAAAGCCGGCGATCAACAAGCTCCAAAAGTACAGCCCATGATAGCGCTGGAAGGTGACGAGAACTAGAATCACGAGCTCAACAGCGTTGTACGAAGACAGGCCGAGAAGCACAGACGTGATGATCTTGAGACTGAGTGAATTGCCGGTGTAACCTGCAGAAATTAGAGTTAAGTCGTGACTAGTGGCGGTAACATGAGGAACAGACCTCCAGTGATTCCGGCTCCTGCTGACAGCAATGCACCTTGTGCTGGCGTCGACTCCTCTGTCAGAGCAGATGCTGTTCGACTTGGCAATGCGCTCATCATCACTGATGCCATTGCATGATCCTTCTCCTTGTGTTCGATGATCCTGCAACGCACTGATACATGGCACCACCAACACCGACGCGCCAGTCGAAGATTCTAGCTGCCTGTCAGTGATGCAGGTACGTAGCGTACTTCCGGCGTCCGGAAAGTTTGTAGCGTAGCGGCCGTTGCACAGCAGGAGTTTGTACGTGGAGTTTAATTCGCAGTGGAGAAAAGTGCGGTTTAAGCATATCGGTGGCTCCAAATGATACACACTAAATTGCCGCGCACGCGCGCAAGCCCGACGTGTCGGAAAAACATGCTGGATGATCGTGGTTACATGACGTTAGGTGCTCCACCAGCTAACGGGTTTAGGATCGATTCGCTGGGCTGGGGTAATCACTTGATGGACAAGGAGACCCTCGTTTTCGATCTGCGCTATCGACGGCATCCTACTTCGGGCAACTCCTTGCATCACTTCGTACTCAACAGCAAAGGGGATATTAATTATACCCTGACCAGCCCAGGCTGTGATACATCGGGGTCATTGTGTTTGTGTTTGAGAACTGCAGGCCGAGCTCCGACGGTGTCAAAGCCCCTAAGGCTGGTAATTTCAGTAGTGTCATCGAGACGAGGGCTGGCAGAAGTGAGGCCGGTTGACAGCCGAAGCGCGGTATAATGTTAATCGGACCTTCCCTCCCGCTGTCGATATCCCGATAACCTGATAACGGTAAGGAAGGTTACGCTGGCTTGCTGTCGTTGGAAGCGCACTGTGCCATGGCGCCAACGCTGAATTTGAACGTGCAACACAGTCTGCATTGGAAGGAGCGATGGGAGAAGATATTAGTTGCAGTGCGCGAGGATAACGTTGGTGCCAAGTGACAGTCATCGGCGCAAAGAAGACAGAGATCGAGGCCTTCACACGCCTGCTTTGTGTCGGCGCTAGATTCCTCCCAAACGTCACTGGTCAGCAGGCGCGACGAAGACTTCGGATGTTGCAAACAATCACTTGGGACAGCCACACACTGAACGCTAGATAAAGAGATGATTTTATATTCAAGGACCAGAAATCTTGGGCAATAACGCTAGAAGCCAAATTGCACGGCAACATCGACACAACACACCCTCCAGCCACCGCGAACAAACGCGACAAAGAAACAACCTCCTTCATTAACCATCTCATCGTCTCACCGTGTCTCATCTCTCATCTCTCGTCAATCATGTTAACAATTCTCCCGCTGAACGCCGCAAAAATCAAAAGGGGTAGTCCATAGCCAAACAACAACGCTCAAAGCAAGGTGCCTGACAAATGGTAAAGTATCCTACTTTTCCTCCTCTTTTCTCAGGGACCCCCAAAACGTATCGTATACTTCTCAAAAGGCTGTAAGGGTATATGGGCAAGATGATAAGGATGCTTGTTGAAGCGAAAGAAAACAATGTAAAAGACAAACAAGGAAACGAAACAATACGGGCAACCCAGCCCTGTGGCAAACAGCGCTGAAGAACGACTTGCGAGGCGAGAGTAGCAATGTTGATGACGAGACTTACAGGAGTGAACCTGCCATAAATACAACCTTGAAGAAAGCTTCACCAGGAAGAACAACATGCACTTGGTGACGTAAGAAAGATGAACACCAGAGCAATCCGAAAGCTGAAACGAGCCGTCAGATCGTCACCGAAAGTTCATCCACCTGTACCTCATCACAGTGCGCGTGTTCTCATCCCTAGCTTCGTTCCAGTCAGGCTTGTTCCACTGCAAGACACGTACTGTAAATCTCAGTCAGTGGCAAGATCTTGAACAAGAAGTCATCGTGATGTTCATGACGACGTGTATGAGGCTTCCTCGACGCGCTGCTGCCACGCAACGATTCAGGCCTTCTTATTGCTCTTCTTGACGGAGCCAGACCGACCGTTGCCGCCAGCTGCCCAGGCGAAGAAGCCACCAGGCGCAGGCTTCTTCTTAGGCTTATGTGGGGCTCCACTGCCGGATGAAGGCATGACCATCACTCCCACTGGAATGCCAGCACCACCTGGCGGCGGTGGAGGTGCTCCAGGGACCATAGGGGGAGGGGGCGGGGGAGGGGGCATGACTTCGTGCGCATCAGGGATAACCCTGGGGACCTTCTTGCTGCTTGACTTCTTGCCGTGCTTGCTAGGACGTATCGGGGCTGCCATAAACTGCGCGTGATCGAACGGAACCGGCTGTGGTGGTGGTGGTGGTGGCGGTGGCGTGTCCTCCTTGGGTTCGGGCATGGGCCACATGTGCATCGTGATGGCCCAGTCGGGCTGGATCATGGTTTCCCAGACCTGGGGCAAGATGATCTCACCGTCGGGCCCGACAAGATCGTAGTGGCCCTGGTGTACGTGAGGGCCAATGATGTCGACGTGCAGGAAGGCCTGCTTGATGAGCTCTTCCATACCCTAAATTAGTCAGTCAGAGATCGATTAAGCAATTTGAGTATAGTAACGTACCTTCCAAGTCTTGCAGATGTGCCATGGGAAGCTGAACTTGCGGCCAACCGCATCCTTGAACTTGATGGGCGCCTTTGGTGCATCAGAGGGCTTGAGCTTGGCTGCTTCTTCTTCGGCAGCCTTCTTCGCCTTCTCAAGCTCCTCTGCTGCAGCCTTGGCCTCAGCTAGGGCTTTCTCGTGAGCCTTTTTAGTCTCCTCAGCCTCTGCTGCTGCCTTCTTCTCGGCTTCCTCGCGAGCTTTCTTCGCCGCCTCAAGCAACAGAGCAGCAGATTCCGCGGCAGCCTTCTTCTCTTCGGCAATCTTCTTGGCCTGGGCATCTGCCTCTTCCGTGGCCGCCTTGCGCGCGGCATCTGCTGCTGCCTCGCGCTTGAGTTGCTCGTCTTTCTGGGCCAAGATGAGCTTCTCGAGCTTAGCGAGCTTATCCTCATCGCCCTTCTTCTTTGCCTCCGCGGCGTTCTTGGCAGCGTCCACGATAGCTTGCTGCTTCGCCTTGTCTTTGGCAATCTGCGCCTCTTGCTGTGCGACGAGAAGACTTTCCAGGCGGTCGAACTTGGCCAATTCAGCATTCTTCCTAGCTTCTGCTTCCTTTCTTGCCTCTTCTTCGGCTTTGCCGAGGAGCAAGTCGTTCAGCCTCTTGAGCATAGCGTCCTCCTTCGCTGTGTCTGGCGGCGGAGGTGGAGGTGGTGGGGGCGGGGCCGGTGGTGGTGGAGCGGCTACAACGACTTGTTGCGGTGGTGGAGGAGCTTGAGCGAAATCATCGTCAGAATGATCAAAATGAGAAGACTGCGGTCTCGGTGTACCTCGCTTGGATCGACTAGATCGGTGTCGGTGGTGGTCTTGTGGGGGAGGGGAAGGATGCTGTTGGTACGGATTGAAACCTGGCGGCATCATCTGATAGGGATATGGTGGGTAGCCTTGTGGGTAGCCTGGATGAGCACCCATTGGATGTTGACCATAGGGCATCATGGCATCAGATGGCACAGACGGCGGGGCTGGAGGCGCGCCCATTGAACGGCGGTTTGCACGAGCGCCTTGTGGACCCTGGAAGTAGCCTTCAGGTCCTGCCGCGAATGGGTTTGGCTGTTGAGGACTGAAGCCGTTCTGGCGATGGGGATCAAAGCCGCCATGGTAGCCTTGGCCGACTAGCTGGCCTGATGGAGACGCAGCACCGTAGTAAGGATCGAAGTGGGACATCTGGCTTGGTGCATAGCCGGGAGCTGGCTGAACGTGCGACCACTGCGCGCTGGGGTGACCAGGAGGTCCGCCGTGGTGCGGTGGTGCACCGTACCCAGGGTAGTCGTCGCCGGTGTCTTCCTCACCCAAGCTGTCAGCAGGTGGCTGCTGGTGGGCCTGCTGGCGACGGCGACGAGGCCGTTGCTCACGCGCCGGTTCGGGACCACGGCTTCTGCTTCTGCTGCTGTGGTGGGCGGAGTGTGGATCTGGCGCAGCAACTGCGTGGCGAGAAGAGGCGCGGCGCGATGGTCGCGGACGGTGCGCGACTGGTGCGGAGGGCGCAGCGGGAGCTGGAGGAGCCGCGTGGTGGTGGTGCTGTTGGCGACTGCGACCAGCGTGGTGCTGAGGCCTTGAGGCCGAGTCTGACGGGTTGATGGCACTCTCCTCCTCGATGAGGTCCCAGCTGTCCTCGCCTTCGTCGGTCTCCTCGTCTTCGGTGTAGTCCTCCTCCTCGTCGCTATAGTTCTCTGGTGAGAAGTCCTCGCTATCGTCGGTGTACTCTTCGACGTAATTACCGGTGTGATTGTCGACTCGGACTTCGATACCCTTGCCGCGGCGAGCTTGTCTGATGGTGATGTTAGTGTCGCGTTTCGTAGCAATGTTGCTTTTAGTGCTGGTGCGCGCAGGAGAAACAGAGACGCTCGAGGGGGCGGTCGAGCGGGTGGTAGTGGTGCGGGTGGCAGTCGAGGCTCTGCTACGGACGGAGCGGCCTGAGACCGACTGGCGCGACGAAGCAGCAGAACCGACTTTGCGGGAACGGGGAGAGATGTGAGAGTGCATGGCGGCAGCAGAGGGGCGGTCTGACTGGGGAAGGGCGATGACTAACGGCATGAGGCTGAAGTGTGCGTGGGTATACCGTACTTGGCCCGTTCTACCAGAGACAGGCCGAGTGCGGATACCGGGAGATGCGGGAGATCGAGGTCGCAGGCAGTTATCACTGAAGCAGGAAGGGCTGCTGGGTTGGGTTGCGCCTGGCTGGGCGGCTGACGATGCGCCTGTGGTGGGGTCTGGCTGACCGGTCCAATCGCCAATCGCAGGCCGTGGAGGGCGCTGCAAGAGCTGCAACAGCAGGTGTCGCTATGTGCGTAGCGTGTAAACAGCCAAGTCCCTGGAGTAAACAGCGATGTACTTGAAGTGCTTGACGTACTCGACGTGCTCAGCGCGGGGAGCAATGGCTAGCTCTACAGAACTGTCCACAGGGCTGATTTTACCGTGTCGCAGGCGTCTGGCTGAGGCAGTCCTGGTCCAGAGTCCCTTGCGGCTGTTTGGCGTTTTGACGTGCGGAGGTCTGATTGCGGTGCTAACTAACACTAACCTGGCGCGGGATGGATGGCGGGCGAAGAGCAGTAGGTAGAGCGACAACCTGGGCACAGGCAATCGATAAGAACTGAAGCGAGGCGATGCGTGTGATATTACACCAGGATGCGCACCAGGATGGGCACCAGTAAATGGCGGGTGCGCTGCGGACACAGATGACGTCTGCCGGGGACGTCTGACGGTCTGATGTGGCAGGTGTCAGACCTCTGAGCTGCGGAGATGGTCGCACAGAAAGAGCCCTGCAGGGTCGGCAGAGGCAACAATGCTGGAGGGAGTTATGGTGGCCGTTGGCCTGGGAATGTTTGATATGTGGAAGAATGTGTGCGTGCGTTCAGTGCTGGGTATTCAGGGCTTGCGCCGTACTCTCCGAATCAGATAGAAATGTGCAGTCTCTCGGGCTGATTCGGACATAGGTAATGCTGCAGCTGGTGAAGTGGTTAGGTGCAGGTGGGCGAGCAGTGGGTGATGTCGATGGACGACAATGACGGCAGTGAGGATATGCAGGTGCGGTTCTACTGCGCCTGCCTGCCCAATTCTCTCCTTATTTATTGCCTTGACCGGCGACTCTCCTTCGAGGAGGAAATGCTAAACAAGGCGCACGCTCAAAATTATGACTCTGAGTATCCCGAAACCTGGATCGCTGCTACGTGGTGCGCTGCAATTGCTGTGATGTGGATCCACCCAGGGCTGTTTTGGCGCCGCAGAGCCCAATGCACAACAAAAGAGCCTCGAACGGGAGGCGTCCTGCAGCCCAACGATCCGCCTCTGCCACGTTGAATCCTCGCCCCTACCACCTCATTGGCCTCTGTGCACCCTGCGAATTCCCATGTCGTTTCGAAACCCGGTGTTGGACCCTTCTCCACGACGCTCAGGACGCTCCACGGCCGAGTCTGGTCTCCTCACGTTCGCACTGTTCCACAAAGGAATCTATAATCGCTTCTCCCCATTTTGCACCCTTTCTGTGGCCGTCGCTTGAGCAGCAGCCCGTGTTGCCTGCCACGTGTGGGTGCCGCTGTTCATCGACCAGCCACTTGGACAGGGCAGGCGGATGAAGTGTGAGGCTCGCCGGTCCTAGCTGCATGGCCCACTGCATGATGAAAGTGGATCCTTGTGAGTTGGGCTCACCGGTGAACCGCTATGTAGCGGAAGGATGCCCACACTGACGCCTGGAGAATGAGAACGCGACACATAGGTTTTGTGAAACGTCAATGGAAGTGAAGCGGGGAGCATGACTGAAGGGCAATATTTCTGCTCGTAAGGCTTCACCGTTGGGAAAGTATGTATAGATGCTGTACCGGTGAGTGTGTTGTGGCGGGGAGCTGTCTACACATCACATGCCCAGGCTTCCAGAAGCACCCCTCTGCGGTGAGAAAAGGTAAGAAGAGAAGGTATCTACGTGCAGAAGCTGGGCCACTGAAGAGGATCAGGGACAACCAAAAGTCGTGTGAGATTCGTATGCACATTCAACAATCCCAACCATGATCCCCCAGCCTTAGCAATGCATCCGGACTCTTCCTTGAACGCCCGCGAACATGGTATCAATAATCACAACAGCGTAGACTCTCCTCATGCGCATCTCTAATGCCCGATGCTGAGGTCAGCGCTGAAGTCCTTCCTGATGATCAGGTTCTCGTAATCAGGGGTGTTCTCGATGACCAAGCCTTGTTCGTTGGCAAGATGCAGTGTGCAGATAAAGCAGTAGCTTGTCGAGATCTCAGACAAGACCTTCTCTGAATAAACTTGCTTCAAGTTGTTGACCACATCCGTGAACTTGAGCGTGCCGCTTACATCCTTCATGGATGGATCATCGTCTTCTGGTGCAGGTGGCGCAGTGATCTGTGCGTTGTCAGTTGTCTAGCCTCGGTGGCTGATGGAAAAGGAGACTCACCTTCTCAAGCCCCATGCTGCTCCACAGGTTGTCCTTCAGCTTCTTCACATCGACCTTCTTCGCTGCGCGTGCATACTGCATGTATTCTGGTCTGAATCGTCTGCTTTGAGATATGAGGTCTGCGCCGAAGGCATTCGCCTGTGAACCCAACACATCTGTAGCTTGAGTGCCGATTGGGACCTGTGAAGGCACTGGCGAGAAGTGATCACGAGCGTCTGCAAAGTCGTCATCGTCGTCCATGAAGCCACCAGCAAATGGCAGCGCATCATCGTTGAAGAAGTCGGCGTCATAATTGCCTTGCACAGGGATCTCATCATCTGCAGCAGCGTCCTCGTTCGCACGATTTGCCCAAAAGGCCTCGTTGATCTCGCCGATGGCTGCGTCATCCTTCCTTGCCAGCTCCTGGTGTCGCTTTTGCTGTCTTCGTGGGCCTACACGGGCCTTTGGCTTCAGGAACAGTCGCAGCAAATTCTTCGAGTTGAAGTGCTTGTCGTCGGGGAGGAGATTCTTCGATTTTGACTTCCATTGTGCCCTTGGTAGTAGGATCGTGGAGGCTGATGTCGCGGGGGTGTACAGGGCGTTGGCCAACTCCTGCGACATGGGCGCCAGGAAGTCAATCTCAAAAGGCTCCTTCTCTTTCCTCTTCGTCACTGGTGCCACTTTTCCAGCCTCCTTGACACGCCTGATACGCCAATGTTCGGGTCCTGCCCAATTCTTCTTCAGCGCTTGGTCGAAGTAGCTCAAGATGTTCTCGTGCTCCTGATCGCGAGCGTGGTTCATGGTCAGTGCATATTGCTGCTCGTCGCTGCCCGTCTGGCCTTCGACGCTTTCGATAGGCTCGTCGCCTTCAGCTTCTTCACCGTTGTTGTGTACGCGGGCGTTGGGGACTAGTGCGAGCTCCTGCGCAAAAGCGTCACCACCTTCCCCGAATCCGACATCATCTGCCATCTGGAATCCGCCCAGGTTGTCGTCGTCATCATCAAAACCACCAGCGTTGTTATCGTCGAGAAATACGCCTGTGACGTTTCCAGCCTCATCTTCGTCTGCATCCTTCTCGTCTTGTCGCCAGTCGTCGGGCGCTTTGAGGAAGGGCAGATCCATGGAGCCGTTGACGTCGCCAAGATCGAAGGTCTTCATTGATGGGCAGACATCTTGTTCGTCGAGGATTGCGAGGTTGGGGAAATACTTGGCGGCGAGTCCGGAAATGTCAATGTCGATGTCGCTGCTCGGGGTTTCCTCTGCTGCTTCCTCTGGCACCGGCGTCTCCCCTGGCGCGGAGTCTTCGGCTGATTCTTTCGTTGTCTTATCGCCCGCATCATCGCTGCTGTCAAACACAATCCTGCCGTTTGCATCGATCGCGAGATGGTTCATGAGCAGACCCTTGGCGCCTCCCTCGTCGAAGTCGGCTGTTGCCTTTTTGAACAGGGGGTCCTGGGCAAATTCCAGGTCCATCTTCTTGTTTTGCAGCTGCTCGAATGATGTCGCCAGTGTCGATTCGGCTGAGCGTACAGCCCGCTTCCGCTTCTTCTTCTGGCCGTCTTCACCCTCTTCGCCCTCTACATCCTCGCCGTCCTCATCTTCTTCGTCACCACCACGACTCTTCTTGTTGCCGTTCTCCGCCAGACCGCTCAGAAGCTTGCCAGTGTCTGTCGCAACACTGTCTACTCGGCTGGTGTAGATCTTGACGCAGCCATCGAGCGTGCAACTGGCCTTTTGGAAGTTGACGCCGTCGCCCTCCTTCAGCAAGGACATTTCGTGAAAGTAGTCGATCAGGGCGAAGTTCCAGGAGTTGGCCGCGTTGATCTTGTTGTCGGTCGCCATTTTGATCCAGTCTTCAAAGTTGGATGCGAGCGGCAGGACGCGCTTCATGGGGGTGACGGCGTTTCCAGCGACATCGGGCATGTCGTGGTCCTGGGTCGGCGTGGAGGGATCGATGACCTGCGCTGCAAGCGAGCGGCGTCCCTTTTTCTTCGAGTTGGGCGTCGTAGAGTGCCTGAGCTCATTGCGCTGGCGCTCAGCGAAGGCATGGCGGCGTTTTGCCCTCTCCTCGTCGTCGTCGTTGAGCGGGACCCTGGGGGCCGTCAGTTGTCAGACCAGCCCGTCTCTGATCGTGGACCTACTTCTGGCCCTTCGCCGGCGTCGCCTGCGGGGCAAGACTGTATCGCGAGCGGGCCATGGCTGCTGGCTGCTGGCGGTGTCGTTGTCTTGGTCGTCGGCGCTTTGTTTGTCAACACGAAATGCGGCAGGAACGACTCGCGTCAGGGCAGCGCGCGCTAGCCTCTATGCCGATAGATTACGCCTAGCCCCGCGCGCCACTCTTTTATCATCAAGCTTCGCGGCCGGTCCCAAGACATGCCCGCCGTGCCTAGGAGCAGTCCGCGGCGCATGGCCGTCCACACCATCTGGCCGTTCACTGCACACTATTCTTGATCGCGGCGCATGGCCGTCCACACCACCTGGCTATTCACTGCACACTATTCTTAATCGCGCCTCTCTGTCCCGCCCATCTGCAAGCCCTCACGCTTCACCCTCCGCACTGTGACGCCTGCGCACCAGCTCGACCGCGGGAGGCACCGACCGAGACCCTGCGCACAAGATCGGACGCGCCCCTTCAGGTACCCGCGCGCATGCAGCACAATGTCATGACAATGAACGAGCGCTCCATCTTGGACACGGTGCAGCGATGGCGCCGCACCAAATACTCGGCGCGTCCCTTTGCGCTCACGATACTCGCCATCGGTCTGATCACGCTGCTCGCGTGGGCCAAAGAGCAGCGTGGAGCGGCACCGGCCAGCGTGCTGCTGCGCAAGAGAGACGTAACAGTTCTTGATGAAGAGTGCCGCCTCGTCCACCATGCGCACGACCAATGCGCCTTCGTCCTCGCCAACTGCCCCGACGAAGAGGCCGGCGTCGTCTCCTACCTCACGCTCTACTACTGCCGCCTGCCCCACGCCAAACCATTCGCCTTCACCATAATGACTCTGTGGCTCGCCCTGCTCTTCAGCACCATTGGCATCGCCGCCAGCGACTTCTTCTGCGTCAACCTGAACACCATCGCGAGCATGCTGGGCATGAGCGAGAGTCTGGCGGGCGTGACACTGCTGGCGTTTGGCAATGGCAGTCCAGACGTCTTCTCGACCTTTGCGGCCTTCCGTACGCATGCTGCGAGTCTGGCCGTGGGCGAGCTCATCGGCGCCGCCAGCTTCATCGCTGCAGTGGTCTCAGGATCTATGGCCCTGATCCGCCCCTTCAACGTCGCCCGCAAGAGCTTTGTCCGCGACGTGGGCTTCTTCATCGTCGCGGCAGGGTTCAGCATGGGCTTCATCGTGGACGGCAAGCTCCACCTGTGGGAGGCTGTATCCATGGTGGCTTTCTACCTGTTCTACGTCGCATTCGTTGTTGCCTGGCATTGGTGGCTCAACCAACGCAAGGTCCGGAGACTCAAAAACATGAACAGTCGCAGTCACTTCGTGACCCCTGGAGGCGAGGAGGAGGAGATCCCCCAGTATTTCGATGATGACGATGCGCCTCCTTCCAATTCTAGAACGCCGTCTCGGGGCGTCTCGATTGACGACTTGAACGCGCTCGAACGTGCAGGCGAAAATGACGGCATAGATGCAGACGAGAACGAAGAGGAGCGCGAGCGCTGGATGGGAGAGATGACGAACAACATGCGCGTCAGTCGCCCGCAGCTGGGGCAACGTCGACCGACTCAGACTGCCATTCGACCCAGTTTGGTGGGAGCGTTGGAATTCAGGGCTGTGCTGTCCTCGCTGCAGAAGTCTAGGAACATTCAGTCCATGCCTATCAGCCTGCGACGTTACTCGGACGATCCCACCTATACGACGGCGCAACAGCAGGACTTAATCTCTACGACGTCTGACCCTGCGCCTCGGCCACCTTTCGATGTTGCGTCAGCCTCGTCCGGAAAGTCGCCGAGCACAGTCAGGCCAGTACTGGAGGTGCAGCAGAACATGAGCCGTACCAGAGCCGTCTCTACGAACGATCTCGACATCGTCCGCCTACAGCCCAGCACTATACAAGGCAATCTACCACATATCAGCTTCGCACCAGCTACTCCCGACTTCCGTGACAGCATGTTCCCTCAAGCCGGTGAGGCGCCTCTCTCGCCTAGCATCTCGCTGTCGCCACCACGATCCCAGGGGTCATCGCGGGCACAAAGTCCAGCACCCTCCAGAAGTCGAGGCCACCCTGACCTCCTAGCTCCTCCTGGCCTCGACTCTCAGGGTCTTTCGTACCGCTCAGGACAGTCCACCCCGAGCCCCCTTTCGTCACCAGTCATCAATGCTGGTGATCGTCCTGCGCCGCCAAACTTGAAGCTGACCGTCCCCGGTGCTGCATCGCCGCCAATTCCATTTCCCGCATACACAGACTTTCCGTGGTCAGCACATAGTTCGTCTCGGGCACCAAGTCTGCGTCTCCCCTCTCCGAGCGCATCACCCGAGTCTGCCTTTCATAATGAAAGTCTCTTCGGCGTTTACGATGTTGCTCGCACTCCAAGATGGTGGCCGTCTTCGATCCTGCCAGCGCCACATGTATTTCTGTCCACACTATTTCCAACTCTGACCAGCTGGCGTGATAAGAACATCTGGGACAAGCTGTTGGGCCTTGTAGCTGCATTACCCGTGCTTCTGCTGACAATCACCTTGCCTGTCGTCGAGCCAGCAAGCAATGACGATGACCAACAACCTGGTCAAGGCCATCCAGATTTTGGTCTTCCACCGGCCCTGACGCCTGTCGGCGGTACCTTTGACCCTCAGTTTCGTCTCGACGGCTCTGCATCCCTGAGTCGCGCCGGCACCGATCCTGCGAAGCTGTCAAAAGCGTCGAACCCGAACGGCACATCCTATCTTTCCAACAATACCACGGTCTCTGCGCCGCCGCTGCTCTTCGTCACCACCGAGGCAGACGTGATGAATTCACCTGAAGAGATACCCGAGAACCCTCTCTCCGCCCACCCCCACCCGTCAACAGAGCCCAAGCAATGGAACCGCTGGCTCGTCATCATGCAAGTCTTCACGGCTCCCTTCTTCGTCATCCTAGTGATCTGGGCGAACGTCGAACCCAATAACCCACGCGCCCTCCTTCGGCAGACGATGTACTCGCTCATTGCCTCCCTCATCATGCTCGCCTTTATCCTGCTCACGACAACACCGAACCGGCCCCCGCGCTGGCGCCAATTGCTTTGCTTCCTCGGGTTCGCCGTGGCGATTGCCTGGATCAGCACGATTGCGAACGAAGTCGTCGGCGTATTGCGCACGCTCGGCGTTGTCCTCAACATGTCCGATGCCATTTTGGGCCTCACCATCTTCGCCGTGGGCAACTCGCTCGGCGACCTCGTCGCCGACATCACGGTCGCGCGCCTCGGATTCCCCGTCATGGCCCTCAGCGCGTGTTTCGGCGGTCCAATGCTCAACATTCTCCTCGGCATTGGATTGAGTGGCACGTACATGATTCTCACCAAGGGAGAACACAAGCACGAGAAGCACCCCGACGAACCGCTGCATTTCAAGCCTTATCACATCGCAGTGTCTACGACGCTGGTCATCAGTGGCGCCAGTCTACTGGTCACGCTCGCGGGCTTGCTTGTTGCGGTGCCGGTGAGGAAGTGGAGGATGGACAAGTGGATCGGGTGGGGTCTCCTTGCGACGTGGGTAGTGAGCACCGCGATCAACGTCCTGGTTGAAGTGCTGGGCTTCAGCAGCGACGTCAGCTGATTGTAGGGCTATCATGGCCGAGGGGGCTTTTGGTGCTTTGCATGAACCGCGGGATGTACCTCGAGGCGTTTTGGGCTGCATTCATATACCACTTTGCTTATTGTACCTGCTCTGACTTGTGTCAGCACATACACTCGCCCTTGAGGCCATCGCATAAATCATCATTCACACGTTCATAACTTCGATACTGCATGACGCTCTGTGTGGGTGAGGAACGCATATTTGAGGCGCTGCAGGTTCCATTAAAACTCCACAACCGCCACACCCTCCGCACGCCTCACAGACCGCTCTAACAACCGTACCTCACGAAGACTCGTGAATCATTACCTCCGTCTCACTCCTAGCTATGACAGCTAGCACAAATCCCAATGCGAAGGTGTGAAAGCTGAGCAGTCTCTGATCGTTGATCAAGTGTGAAGAAAGTGATCAAGTTCCTTGTTCTATCTACGGTGCTGAATGAGCAGAATATATAACGTACCCCACGGACGAGTGGACCACTGGACAAGTGGACCACTTTTACCAAGCCCCCACTAAACTCCACCCCATTATGGCCTAAAACAACCTAAATTAGCGCTACAAACTGTAGTACAGCCTGTAATATTATTTAGAAACTACTTCTAACGTACCTCACGGGCGAGTGGAACACCGAGCGAGTGGAACACTTTTGCCAAGCCCCCACCAAACCACCCTTTACATACTAATGCCTTCTCAACACCACTATTTAGACGTGTTAAACGAAGCTCAGATACAGCTTGCGCTTTAAGCTCTTCAATAAGACGCAACTCTTTCCCTGCAACGCGCTGCTACTATCTACAGGGTTCCTCAAGCTACACTAAGTAGACAACGCGCAGGACAACCTTCACGCGCTAATATTACAGCTAACTTATAGAAGCTGGACAACAATAAGGAGAAGGTGATTGTTAAATATATTTTTAAGCTAGATGCGCAAGGATTTTCCCCTCAGCTCTCAGATGTGGCTACTATGGCCAATTCCTTGCGCGCTGAGCGTAATCTAGGCCCTGTTAGCGCAAACTAGCCTAGTACGTTTGTTAAGCAACACCTAGAGCTTAAAGTCAAGTTTAATTGCAAGTACAACTACAAGAGAGCCCTCTGTAAAGATCCTAAGGTTCTGCAGGGCTGGTTTAGCCTAGTAGCCAACACTAAAGCCAAGTATAGCATCTAGGATAAAGACACGTACAACTTTAACAAGACAGGCTTTATAATAGGCTAGATCTCCTAAAGAGCAGTTATTACAGCTTTAGAACAATGAGGTTAGCCAAAGGCAGTCCAGCTAGGCAACTAGGAGTGGGCTACAGCTATAGTAGGCATTAATGCTAAAGGATAGGCTATTCCTACCTTCCTTATCTTTAAGGCCTACTACTACCTCTCTACCTAGTATAAAGAAGAGGATCTGCCTTAAGACTAGGTTATTAGAGTCTCTAATAACAGCTAGACTACTAACAAGCTTAGTCTAGACTAGATAAACCACTTTAACAGGCATACAAAGGAGCATACTATTAGCACCTACTATTTGCTTATTATTAATAGTTATAAGAGCTATAACTCTCTTAAATTCTAGCAGTACTGCAAGGATAACAAGATAATTGCTCTCTATTTGCCTCCCTGCTTATTACATCTTACACAGCCTCTTAATGTGGCTTGTTTTACTGCTTTAAAGAAGGCGTATAGGCGCTAAGCTAAAATACTTAACGTATTCCACCACCCAACAGCTCAAACCACCCAACAGCTCAAAATGTCTTGGCACAACGAACACCCTCTTTGTTGCAACATGCCTCAACCACATAACGCGTTACTACGTGAACACGAAGGTAGAGTTGACCTTGCCCTTAAAGCTCTTCATTTAAAACAATTTAAAAGCCAGAGAGCAGCTGCGCGCGCTTTTAACGTTAAACAACACATTCTCTCTGCACGCGTCAGAGGAGCCCTGTTTATCCTTAAATGAGCACCCAACAGCCGCAAACTTACGCTTACGGAAGAGCAAACGATCGTCCAATATATCCTTAACCTGGATTCGCGAGGATTCGCGCCCCGGCTGTGCGAGGTAGCAGATATGGCTGATAAAGTGTTGGGTGTACGCGGTGGGCAGCCGGTTGGCAAGCACTGGGCTGAGCGCTTTGTAACGCGCTCAGCTGAGCTTAAGATGGCCTTCAATCGAGCTAAAGATAGGCAGAGGATACTGCAGGAGGATCCAGAGACAATTGGCGCGTGGTTTAAGCTGGTAGAGGACACTAGAGCCAAGTACAGCGTACACGACTACAACGTGCACAACTTTAACAAGACTGGCTTCTAGATAGGTGTCATTAGCTCAATAAAGGTTGTCACAGGCGCAGAGAGGCGTACTCGGCCTGAGCTCGTTCAGCCAGGTGATCGCGAATGGGTAACAGTCATCCAGAGCGTCTGCGCTGCTAGATCTTGTACCCTGCCTTTTATCATCTACAAAGGACGCGTTCACATCTCTGCCTGGTACGAGGAGGCAGATATACCGCGCAATTGGAAGCTCTCAGTCTCTCAGAACGGCTGGACGAACAATGCGCTCAGTCTAGAGTGGTTGAAGCACTTTGACGCGCATACAAAGGCGGGCCAGGTAGGGGCGTACAGGCTGCTCATTTTGGACGGCCATGAGAGCCACCTCAACCAGGATTTCAAGGACTACTGCCTTGAACATAAGATCCTCACCCTCTGCATGCCACCTCACTCGTCGCACATCCTCCAGCCGCTTGATGTGGTCTGCTTCTTGCTGTTGAAGCGCAAGTACTCTCAGCGCGTACGAGACTTGGCACGCAAGCGCGTCTTCCACATCAACAAAGAAGGCTTCCTACCAGCCTTTAAAGACGCGTTTTGCAACGTGTTTACAGAGGTAATCTGTCGCAAGGCCTTTAAGGCATCAGGACTTGTCCCTCTTAACGCGTAGGTTGTATTAGATCGCCTTAAAGTGCAGCTGCGTACCCCGCCAGAACCCCTCCTCCCAGAGACGCTGTGGCAGTCAAAGACTCCAAGCAATACACATGAGTTTGGATCGCAATCAAAGCTTGTACGCGAGTCCTTTACACGTTCTCCTATTACTGCGCAGGCAGGCTTCTCTCAGCTTATTAGAGGCGGCGAGCTTATGCTGCATCAGAACGCGCTTCAAGCAGCCCGGATTACTGAGCTTGAAGAGCAATTAGCAGTGATGACCAAAAGGAAATCGCGCAAAAGGAAGCGGATCCAGCATGGCGGCACAATGGAGTATGGTGAGGCAGCAGCCCAGGTGGCCGCAGAGGCCTCTATAGCCGCTGAGCGGTCGAAGAAGGCTCGTCGTGGTGGTGATCAAGAGAGAGCCCAACCAGCTTTACGGCGCTGTGGGAACTGCGGCAAGACTGGGCACAACGCGCGAACGTGTAAAAAGGATGTAGAGGAGACTTCTGAATCAGAGGTTAGTACAGCGTACGCAGGCTCCTTGTATAATAGCGATGAAAATAGAAATTTGTAACTAGTGTTGGTTGTGCCAAGACATTTTGAGCTGTTGGGTGGTTTGAGCTGTTGGGTGGTGGAATACGTTATACGTAACTAGATTAACTATATCACAAAGCTAGAGTTCCTACTATGCTTTATACGCGCCTACAACACTGCAATTATTTCTAGCAACATTTAGGGAGGGTTCTAAGGCGCTAGACTAGTCCTATTTAACCCACAATAGGTTATAAGCAGCCTTAATGTGAAGCTGCGCACGCTATTACCACCACTACCTGTTAACAACAAGCCCTAGCAGTCGCAAACCCCAAGCAATACCCTAGAATTTAACTTACAATCTACTAATTCAAGACAAGTTCAAGAAATACCAGGGTAGCTCACCAAATTCCACAACAAGCGCGCTTAAGCATTACATTAAGGGTGCAGCAATAGTCACGCACAAGCTGGTTTTGGCGCAACAGGAGATTGCCGAGCTTCAAGCAGCAAATAAGGCAGCTACACAACAGAAATTACACAAAAGAAAGTAAGTTTAGGTAGAAGAGACCCTAATAGTTAAGGAGGGCTAGCAATTAACAGCTCTAACAGAGTTTAGGGCGCGTAGTGATAGTAAGAAGGCAAAGAAGCAGGTGCGCTCTGATAGGGCTGAGCCAACCTAAAGGCGCTGTGGACAGTGTAGTAAGACTAGACATAACGCGCGAACGTGCAAGACTAATATAGAAGTAGTCTCTAAGTAATATTACAGCTTGTTTTGCCTTGTGCAGCGCCGTTTTGTGGTGTTTTGGGTCATAATAGGGTGGGCTTTGGTGGGGGCTTGGCAAAAGTGTTCCACTCGCTCGGTGTTCCACTCGCCCGTGAGGTACGTTACCTCTTTCTTACACGTTTGCGCGTTATGCCTAGTCTTACTACACTATCTATAGCGCCTTTAGGAAGGCTTACCTACTTTAGTGCGTACCTGCTTCCTTGCCTTGATTGATTGATTGATTAGTTTAACGTCCTGTGTGAGTCTAAGACTATATAGGACGAGAGCAGTGAGGCTGCTCTAGTAATTTACAAGTTTTGTCTGTGTAAGGGAATAGTATATATAGGTTTGTAGACATATAGTAAGAGCCTGTGCTCTAGTTATAAACAAAGGAAATTAGTTGTCTATTGTTTGCTGTAGGTACTACTTGCGTGTGCCTACTTTAGTTTCTTAAATAAAAGCTAGTGTAGCTTAGATTCCCCTGTTTGTATCTAGGAGAAGATACATTATAAGTCATGTCTCCTGTAGGCTGCTCTTTATTTTCTTTCTTGCTTCTCTGTAGTTTCTACAGCTAAGCAGTAGGTGTTAAGGTGTTTGTGTATATCCACAGCTGCATTTAGAGCTTTCTGTTTTTTATATATTGTATAGATATGCTTTGTTGTATCTATGTCCAAGCTTTAGCTAGTAGTATGCGCTTACAATTTCTCTTCTAGTGTTTTTTAGTAGTGTTATCTTGCTTGTTAGCTTTAGCAAGAATCTTGCTGCGTAGGTGCTAGGATTCCTAAGCTTTGCTTTTATAGAGTAGGCCTAGAGTTTATTGATTGATTGATTGATTGATTGATTAGTTTAACGTCCTGTGTGAGTCTAAGACTATATAGGACGAGAGCAGTGAGGCTGCTCTAGTAATTTACAAGTTTTTTCTGTATAAGGGAATAGTATATATAGGTTCGTAGACATATAGTGAGAGCCTCTGCTCTAGTTATAGACAAAGGAAATTAGTTGTCTGTTGTTTGCTGTAGGTACCACTTTCGCGTGCCTACTTTAGTTTCTTGAATAAAAGCTAGAGTAGCTTGGATTCCCCTATTTGTGTCTAGGAGAAGA